>NC_064850.1:11645000-11760000 GCF_024139225.1 Suncus etruscus | reverse complement strand
TGGGCTGTTCTTCATGTCCCCCAACCTCTCCATCCTACAAACGGTTCTAAAATGATCCAGGTGGGAGCTTGTAGCTTCTGGTATAATTGGGAGTTAGGGGCACACTTTCTGTTTGTCTGTTTAATGAAGGCAGATTTCCAGTGGGGACTGAGAGATTCTTTTTTTTTTCTTTTCTGAAAAGTGTACAATAAGCAAAAAAAAAAAAAAAGTCTGGGAGCCTATCTCGTAGTCCAAGGCTAGTTGTCTCCCTGCGAAACTGCAACTATGGAAAGAGAGGTGACGCCAACAGAGAGGTTTGCCTTCCTGAACACCAGGTAACAACAAAATAGGTCCCAGATTCAAACTTTACTAATTAAGACTTTGGCATACTTAGGACAGATGTAGATTTTACTTTTGTATAATTGAAGGTATGTGAAGCTGATGGAAACTATAAGCAAACTGTACAAAGAATGGTTGATTAATTAAGGTTTATTTTCAGTGCAGGTCTCCACCCTTTAGATGTATCGTATTCCAAAATGCCTCTGAAATTCAGCGGTTTAGTGGGACATCCATCCCTTGGAAATATTCTGAATTATGCTCAGTTCCTGGACTAGTGAATTCTTGTGTGTGTGTGTGTGTGTGTGTGTGTGTGTGTGTGTGGTTTTTGGGTCACAACCAGCAGTGCTCAGGGGTTACTCCTGGCTCCATGCTCAGAAATTGCTCCTGGCAGGCACGGGGGACCATATGGGACACCGGGATTCGAACGGATGACCTTCTGCATGAAAGGCAAATGCCTTACCTCCATGCTATCTCTCCGGCCCCCTGACTAGTGAATTCTTAACCTAACTACACAACGTAGACATAACCCAGGGTCACATAGCTGTTAAGTGACAGGACCAATTTCCTTGGAACCAGCCAAAGAGGCTACCTCCTGTAACTGCTTACTGGAAGGCAAGCTAAAGGGAGAAGATTTCCATTCTTCTATCCTAAAACATCTATTTCCTTCCATTGAAAGAAAACATATGTTAAAGAACAGAAGTTCCACTGCAGTCACACAGAAGGTGATGAAGGACCAACAGGACTTGTGTCATTCCTTGGATGTGTCACAAGAAGATGCACATAGGGGAGAATATAAGATGATAACTTAATAAGTGCTTTGATTTCGGTCTTTGGAAAACAGAACAAAAAAATACCCCGAGTTTCACTTCGCATATGTGAACAGTGTATTCTTTTTTTTTGGTTTTTAGGTCACACCCAGCAGCACTCAGGGATCACTCCTGGCTCTATGCTCAGAAATCGCTCCTGGCAGGCTTGGGGGACCATATGGGATGCCGGGATTCAAACCACCGTCCTTCTGCATCTAAGGCAAATGGCCTACCTCCGTGCTATCTCTCCGGCCTCATGTTCTTGTAAGTACTGTGAGCTCACTCTCTCCAACTCAAGCCCTTTCTGGCCCAGACCACTGCCGTCAGGTGGGCTGCTACCTGCTCCCCAGAACCTACCTTGTCAGCCAGCAGCTCCCTTATCTTGCTGGCCTGTTCACGGAAACGGAAAAGCTGGGTTTCTAAGGCCAAGCATCGCTTCTGCCAGTCCATGCTGGCCTGGGTCTCCACTTTGGGTTCCGTCATGATGGAATAGTCCACTGAGTCCTGAGAAGAAGCACACAGGAAATGTGTATGAGGAGGAGTTATGTGGGGAAGGAGAAAAGGAAACCAAAGGTAGGCCGAGAAAACAGTGCTCAGGACATGAAGTTAATTAAGTGTTGTTCTCTCTCTGCCCATTGCCACCATTCTTAGATGTCTGATGGCCACGTGTGTACACACACTCTCCATCATATATGACCTGATCAACCTCAGGAAATCACAAAACAGGAGAAACTGTCCGGAGAACCTATTCTTACTTTCATAAAATGGAAAAGGAGGCTCCTTTGTTTTTATTTTAACCAAAAAAAAAAATTCAACGTGGATGTCTGTTCTCCTGGCATTGTTGGGGGGTGCGGAGGGGCATGTAGTGTGAGGGATTGACCCCAGGGCTTTGCACATGCAAGGCATGTGCTCTATCACTTGATTCACATCTTTGTCCCCTATTTTGGAAATCTTTGTTTAGTTTATTCAATAACATTTTGAACTAGACACTATCCTAGGCACTAGGCAGAAGAAAACAGGAGTCCTTTGTCTTTCAAGTTTTCAAGGAAATTAAGAATACTTTAATATAAAAGTAGGTTTTTGGGGCCAGAGTAATAGCACAGTGGTAGGGCATTTGACTTGCACACAGTCGAAACTGGACAGACCCTGGTTAGACCTGGGTTTGATCCCCGGCACCCCATATGGTCCCCTGAGCCTGCCAGGAGTGATTTCTGAATGCAGGGCCAGGAGTAACCTCTGAGCGCTATTGAGTGTGGCCCCCAAACAAAAAAAAATTATGTTTTTATCACAATTGTCAATCAATATATAAAATAAGTATCCTTTGTCTTTGAAGTTTTCAAGGAACTCTGAGGACAATTTAATAAAAAAATTAGGTTTTTGTCACCATTGCCAATCAATATGCAGATATACAAGTGCAGGGTAGCAAGGTAGACTACGTTAGAGGGCAAAGAGGAGTTTTGGGAAGGCTTACAGTGGTTAATAGAGTCATCTGAAATCACAAGAAAAACAGAAGGCAATACCCTGGTTCCTAGGGTAGTTCTAACTCTCTGTGTCTGCACAGATTTCTTTTTTTTTTTTTTTTTTTTTTTTTTTTTTGAGGGGGGGAACACCTGTTTGACGCTCAGGGTTACTCCTGGCTATGCGCTCAGAAATTGCCCCTGGCTTGAGGAGACCATATGGAACTCCGGGAAATCGAACCTCAGTCCGTCCTAGGTTAACAGATGCCTTACCTCTAGTGCCACCTCTCCAGCCCTATCTGCACAGATTTCTGATGTGAACAAATAGAAAGAAAATATAATATGGTACTTTCGGCTGGAGTAATAGCACAGTGGGTAAGGAGTTTGCCTTGCATGTGGCCAACTGGGGTTCAATCCCCACCATCCCATATAGTCTCCCAGGAGTGATTTCTGAGTGCAGAGTCAGGAGTAACCCCTGAGTACTGCCAGGTGCGGCTCCCCAAAAAATACTTTGAGGGTTGGAGACATCATACAGGATTATAGCACTTCAACTGCTCACAGCCAAGTCCAATTTAATGAAATGTACTGCATATGGTCTCCTGAACATTGCCAAGAGTGATCCCTGAGAATGTGCCAGGCATAGCCCTGAACATTGCTGGGTGTGACCCAAACCATCCCCTATTCTCTCCCCCAAAGAAAATATAATGCCCTGAATTTTCACGGCAACTTTCTTTTAGTTGGAATTCTGGTCATCTTTTGTTTTGGAACAGATTATTTTTTTTCTTTTCTAGTCTTTTTTTGTGCTTGTGGGGGGGGTGAGTTTTGGGCCACACCAGCGACGTTCAGGGGTTACTCTTGGCTATGCATTCAGAAATCTCTCCTGGCTTGGGGGACCATATGGGACACCAAGGATCTAATCGTGGTCCATCCTAGGCTAATGCCGGCAAGGCAAACGCCCTACACAAGTAGATATTTATAAAAGCCGTAGCTAGTGGGATTGACTTAGCTATTTCCTGGGTATGTTTTAGAGAACAAAAAGTGGGTTGAAGATGAGGAACTGAAGGATTTATTTGTGTGCCCAAGACAGGGGAGACACAGTGAGCCCCAAAACAGAAAGGCTGGAAGATACATCCCTCGCAACTTCCATGATTCCCATTCATACACCCCATCAATAAAGGAGCTTGGTAACCAGCATAAATGTCCCTCATCCAAATCCCAACTTATGGTCACTCTAGGATTTGATTTTAAAGAATGATCATTAGTTTCTTATACTGATAAATATTCTTAGAATAGCATATTAGATTTTTAGATTTATGTATGATTTACAGTTGAAATAATACAATGTATGATTAATCCCAATTATAGGGAATGAAGACTGAATGGAAGATATGGAATATGACTTTATATCTGTTGACAATTTTATGAATCTGAAGCTGGGTAGTGAATATCTAGCTATTTATCTTGCCTACTTGAATATATTCCTGACATCTTTTTCACCATAAAAAATGTGGTCTATTTCCATCATTTTGTTTTAGTTTGGTTTGGTTGGGGTTCTGGGCACTGAATTCCAGGGTCACACATGCACTCTACCCCAAGCAATATCCCTGGTCCCAAATCTGCTATTTCCTGAAATCATTTCTTTTCACAGGAACCTGTAAGGTCTCCAAAAACCCAGTACTCACCCCAATACCCAAGTGGACAGGGCACCTTGCACTGACAGGCCACCCACCAAAGTTGCTGCTCCTCTCACATCAGACTTTTACAGGTATCTTTCTGAGAAGCTCACTAATTTAGAAAGTTCTGTAGCTAGTAAGTTGCTCTGAAGTTCTTGGTTTTTTTTTGGGGGGGGTGGGTCACATTCAGCAGTGCTCAGGAGTCACTCCTGTCCATGTTTGGGGGCTATATAAGGTTGCAGGAATTAAACCAGAGTTAGCCTTTGCTTTATTCCTCCAGCCCCTAAATCCTGTTTCTTCCTCATGGTACTCTTTACCTCACCCCCAAACTGGAATAAAGTCTGATTTCACAAATCATGTGGATTGTTGAAATGAGAGAAACATTTTTATAGTCTCTCTGAAAGAGCCCGAGGCAAAAATGAACCTATATCCCAGATTGTCCCAGACATTCTGCCACCATCATCTCCATCATCTGCCTTTCTGTTCAAAACGAGGTCAACAGAGCTGTGTGGGAAAAGGACCTGGTGGCTGAATCTTTTGGTGCTGGACTGCTCAGAACCCAGGCATGTGACCTTAACCCTTCTTTCCCAGAACCGTCACCCTAAACAATCCCCACATTGTGACCTCCCAGCACTTGCCACCTCAAAGAACTGGGACTGGCTTGAACGAGCAGGAAGACAAAAGACAAAAACAAAACATGACCTCTCCTAGCTAAACAAGCTCACAACTGAAAAGACAAAACAGGACCTTGTGGGGCCTCTAGGGAAGCTGGGAGGCTTCATGTGTGATTTGCTTTGTCCTTGAAAGGGATAAAGATTTTCCTCTGAGAAGTGAAGAAAAAAAAAAAAGTGGCAGATCTGAAAGTGGGACCTGAGAGGCATGCAACCTTAGCCCAAGGCTAAGAATTAGCAGTAAAAGCACCCAAGGAAGACCAACGGGATAGAGGAAACTTAATCCTTTTGTGTTATTGAAAGAGTTTGGTGAATTTTAATTCCCTCTTATTGATTGTCAAAGCTGGGAATCAGGTTCCATGGGAAGAGCAGAAAACCAAATGACTAAAATCTCCAGGTACGTTGAATATAAAATAGCCGTTGCTGGTCTCTGCCTAGCCCTGGCATCTGAGATTAACCCTGTGTCTAGGGGGTGACTTCCCCAGAGACCTCTTTATGACATCAGGGTTCTGAACCCATCAAGCACTTTGCTTAATCCCTGCCTTCGGGATACTGGGGAGGGGGCTGGTCCTCATGCTGGGCTTGCCTTGGCATGCAAGGAGAGCTAAGAGGTTTCGAAATGGATTGGAGCAAGGCGCTCGCTGCCAAGCCAAGGCCTAGAGGCTCTTCCGACAGAAGCAGGTGGTCAGAGCTGCAGCTATAAAACACAGGCTATTAAAGGAAAACTCCAGTTGGCTAAGCCTCACTTGCTCAGCCACTTTGCACTCGAATCTTCCATTAAGATGCCCAAGAAGGGGCGGAAGTGACTTTGAATATTGCTCCTTCAGGCCTCAAAGCCTGAGAAGGATAAGTGTTATTTCTCTGTCAATCTTCTCAATCAATACCCATAGCTGGAGGATGAAAGGTATAGTTCCCAGAGCACAGATGACAAGACTCATGACTTCTGCACCTTGCTTAGAGACAAAGAGCAGAGGAGCATCAGGGCTGGGCCAGGATTCCCATTTCTTGACTTCTAGAACTGTAGAAGAAACTGTAGAGATGTTTTAGTGGTAGTGAAGGTAGCAGAGAGGTGGGTTGCCAGATGAGCCTACAACAAACACATTGATGGCAAAAATCGATAGGGACACGAGAGAGGGGAAGTAAGCTGGGGGCAAAGGAGCCACCTGAACTGTTTTTTTTTTTTTTTTTTTTCATTCTGGAAATTTTCAAACATATGAAGTGGGAGAACAGGACAGTAAATCCACTGCCTAGTTACAATGATTGTTCACTCCGCCACCCTTGAGAAATGCAGTTCCTTGGCTTCTTCCTAATAGTACCCAGCAGGTTAAGCTGGTTGGTAGAATAGATTCAGACAACTGCCATGGCCTTGACACCTGCTTTGGAATTCCCCAAATTCCAGTTCAAGCCAGAAATGAGAGGAGAGCCCCCACAGGCAGGGTTCCAGGTAGGAAGGTGAATAGCTGGTGCCATTAGATCAATTAGGGGTTCAGCTAGAAGACTCCATTAGAGACCTGAATCAGAGAAAATGCACACTGGACCTGAGATGGCTTCAGCACATCTGAAGATGTGATTGGGTATTTTCACTCCAACCCTAAATTCCTTCCTTCCTTCCTTCCTTCCTTCCTTCCTTCCTTCCTTCCTTCCTTCCTTCCTTCCTTCCTTCCTTCCTTCCTTCCTTCCTTCCTCACTGTTCATTCCTTGGTTTTCCTTTTCCTTCCTCCCTCCTTTTCTCCTTCCTCAAAAAAGAAAAAAACAAACAAACAAACAAAAAGATATGATCAGAAATATGGCAGAAGAAGGGGAAAAAAAGGTGACATAAAAACCAATTCAATCAACTTTTGTTGAGTGATTCCTATGTACAAGGTTGGAAACATGATGAGTCAAGATGCCATTGCCTGGGAGACCCAAGTCTACTATTTGAACTAGCCTTACACTTCCCTGCAAAGGTGGCTCATCACGACTAAAGCCTTGGCAAGGTCAGGGGTCACTGTACCTTTCATCACTTTTGCTTGCCAGTGATGGACAATAAACATCTAAATGTGCTCCCTAGACACAGTTCATCACTAGCCCATTAGAGGAAGAAAGAACACTGAGCCCCTTTTCTGGAGGTAGAAGCTGGAGAAGGGTGAAAGGACATAAGTGTCACAGCCAATACACATCTACCCACTTTTGGGTAAAGTACTTAGTTTCACAATATTGGGAGAGCTGAAGAAAAAGGGATCTGAATGCAAAGAGTGGGGCCTGGGCAACTGGGGCCATATTCCTTGTAGATAAAGCAGAGCTGTCTTTATGATCCCAAGTTCTAGCACCAAGGCTTGGGTTTGAATGAGGCCTGGGTTCTAATTACAGTAATGCCCCTTAGTACAAGGAAAGGACATGATAATGCTTGAGAAATGCCTCAGCAAGGGATTTCCTCCTGTGGGAATGTAAAATGTGTCTATTCACACGTTTTAGCCTATAAGATACCAAGGCTATAAAGAATACTCGATTGGAAATACTGTCAGGTATCTTCCTATTGTTGGCTAACTTGTCATAAAGCAACTCCTGACTATCATCTTGTGCTTTTAACAGTTTATGGGATTAACTTGTCAGAGCCTCACTTGCATCTTGAAATTGTGGACAGTCATGAGGTCTCAAGTTTGGTCCCCAGAATAGTCTTACAGGCCCAGTATGGTCTTTCCAGCACAGCTGTCACTCTCTGAGATCCAGTAGCAGTCAAAGTGTGTGAGCGCTACAACCAAGTGTGTCCAACCCTAGGCTCCACAGCATAAGCAATGAAGGGAACTGGAGAGCATCTGAGATAATAGTGGGCTGGAGAGACAGTGCAGTAGGTTAGGTGCTTGCTTTGCCTAAGGTCGACCCAGGTTCCATCTCCGGCAACCATATACACCACCAGGAGTGATTCCTGAGTACAGTATGCCCCAGAACAAAGCCAAATCCTGGGCCAGAATAATAGTACAGCAGGTAGGGTGTTTGACTTGATGTAGTCAACCCAGGTTCAATCCCCGACATCCCTTATGGTCCCTCAAGCACTGCCAAGAATGATTCATGAGCACAAAGCCAGGAGTAACCCCTGAGCACCACCAGGTGTGCCCATAACCAACTACCCAAATCCTAATAACAATAAATTAAATTAAAATAAATAAAATAATAGTAGTTGGAGGAGAGACAGCATAAGATCCCAGTTTGATCTGGAACGACCATCTTGCCACCACCAGGCGTGATCTCTGAATATCGAGCAGGAGTAAGCCTTGAGTACAGCCAGGTGTGGCCTTCCATGCACCCAGCCAATAAGTATTTAAAGGGCAAAAATATTGAATCCAGAAAATGTCAACATTTAACCATCTTGTGACCTTCAAAAATGGTGATTTTAGAGACCATACTATGTAGAATTTTTGAGAACGAAAGGAAATAAAAGTCTACATGTAAGTGCTTAATAAATAAAAGGTAGCATCAATATACAAAAGATGGGGCCAAAGAGATAGCATGGAGGTAAGGCGTTTGCCTTTCATGCAGAAGGTCATTGGTTCGAATCCCGGCGTCCCATATGGTCCCTCAAGCCTGCCAGGAGCGATTTCTGAGCATGGAGTCAGGAGTTACACCCCTGAGCACTGCCGGGTGTGACCCAACCCCCCCAAAAAAAAAGATAACCGGGGTGTGCTAGGAGACAAGCACCATCTGTAGGTTCACCATTAGACACCCCTTGATGAGGTCAGTGGATTGTTAAAACCTTACTTTCTTTATGAAATTGAACAAAGGAGTCTATAGGGCAGAGCACATCTTTTGCCCATCACCATGCCTTAGCCACAGTCTTTCTAAAACGAACTTGGGTTCGTGGACCTTGGTGTGTTTTTCCAGTGACAGTGCATTCATGTCTGTTGCGCGCGCGCGCGCACACACACACACACACACACACACACACACACACACTTCATGCTCAACACCCTCAACTTAACAATGTAACTCAGAGATCTTCCTATCGTTTTATCTCCACTTCTGCCCCACTTTCTTTGCCATGCTTTTCAACAGCTTTATTATATTCTATTATGTGACTGTTACATGATTGTATGTGCTAGAATTTTGGATTATGCAAAATCTTTTGTTAAACAATGCTGCAATGACGATATCACTCGTAGATGCCAGAATATATCTGATGAAGGACAAAGTACCAGATTTGGCATTGTAGGGTGAAAGGTTACAATTTTAGTTTTTGTTTGTTTTCTTCTTTGTTTGACGGTCACACTCAGCTGTGCTCAGGGCTTACTCCTGGCTCTGACTGAGCTCAGTGATCACTTTTGGCTGGTTGGGGGAACCATAAGAAGTAATGGGAGATCAGACCCAGGTCAGCTGGCCTTGTGCAAGGTAAACCTCAGGCCCTAAGGCTGTACCTTTTAACGGTTAACAGCCCAAAAGGCCACCCATAGCCCTTCTCATTTGAACACCAGTCTGCTTCCCCAAGCAGAAGTCAGCTTTACTCTAATATTTGTTAAAAAGAGACTGACCCAGCTAGGTTGCCAAGAATAGCAGGAGGATGGATCAGTAGCCACTGCCTGAAGTCACACTGACCAGAAGGGTGTCCTGGCCCCTGACAGCAACATGTTTATAGCACCTTTGCCCCACAAGAAGTACTGAGTTTCCACACACAGGTATTGAGTAGCAGACAGGGAGAAGATGAGGAGGGGCAGATTTCTCAGCACAGCTGGTGACTTTTATCTGTTTATTTACTTTGTGGTACTGAGAGGCTACTCCTGGCTCTGCATTGCATTCAGAGACCATGTGGTTCACGGATTAATCCTGTCTCTTTTGCATGCAGAACAAGCATGTTTGGCCTCTGAGCTACCTCTTAGACCTGGGTTGGCTAGTCTTGCAAAGGGTCACAGAAGCTACACTTCACATGTGCTATTCCCCTTTCCCCCCTGCCCTGTGGGAGGAGGGAAGCACATCCAGCAGTGCTCAGGGGCTACTCCTGCTCTGTGCTCAGATATTACTCCTAGCCAGATAAGGTAGGGGAGGCATACAGGGTGCCTGGGATCAAGCCAGTCCAGTCTATGGCCTGCAAGACAACCACCCTACCTGCTGTACTATCATCCCCAACTCCTCAGCTGTTAGTTTTTTCCTCCAAATTTGGGTCCACCTGATGCATCCTCCAAAGGCCAGGCTCTGAGCAGACCCCATAGCACTCAACAGAGTAAGGGTAGCTAACTGGGCCAAACCTTAGTTCGGCATTTAAGTCGCTTGGACATTTCTTCTACTTTTTTAGCTAAGTGACCTTGGACAAAAGCATTTTTTTCCTGGAGTTGTTTCCTCCTTGGTAGGGCGGTGAAAGCAATATGCACAAACAGTGGAACTGACATGCGACAAAATGTTAAAGAATCTTACCTTACACACACACACACACACACACACACACACACACACACACACACACACACACGGCAAGACAGTTGCACGAGTTTGAAGAGGAACCAACAATCGACAAAATATTAAATAATTTTACCACAACACACACACACACACACACACACACACACACACACACACACACGGCAAGACAGTTGCACGAGTTTGAAGAGGAACCAACAATCGACAAAATATTAAATAATTTTACCACAACACACACACACACACACACACACACACACACACACACACACACGGCAAGACAAGTTGCAAGAGTTTAAAGAGAAACCAGAGAACCAGGGAAACTGTGGTTAAATTGATCTTTCAAGCAGGGGTACTTCGGTTCTGTGCAGGAAAGTTTTATAAGATCGATTCCCAGTGAAGGCTTCCATAAAGCACACGATGTCCTCCTGGCAGGGTAGATAGAGCAGGGCGAACCCAGCTCGAGAGCTCAGTCTACTTGCCAGACCGCCTCTGCCATGCCATGCCATTTCCATGCCAGCCCAATAAGAGCCTGGGTCACCTCTGACCCTGGTCCCCCCCCCTCAAATGGCTTCTAGGTAGGACAGAGCACCCCCAGGTGTCACCTGGTGTTCCCTTTCCAGCTTGGCTCAACTAACTAGGAGTCCAGCCTGCCCTCTGAACACCCCTAAAAAAGCACCGTAAAGAACCCCACAACAGAGGCTACCTTGGAGGAGAAAGAGGAGGCCTGGGGTTGAACTAGGGTGGAGTAAAGGGGTGCAAAGAGGTGCAAGTCACCAGGGTAGAAAAATAAATAAATAAACAAATAAATAAATAAATAAATAAATAAATAAACCTTCGGGTGACTGTGCCCAGGGCCCTTCCCTGGAGCAACTGGCTCAAGCTGGCTGCAAACTCCGGGTTCACCGAGCCAGGATGGGGCGTTCCCTGGAGCCGGATCCGAAATGAGATTTGCAGGTAGGGGAGGCACCTGCTCCCTCCGTCCGGCCCGCCCTGTCCCCTGTGCGCCCAGGCGAGCACCCTCCATCCCGGGCCAAGATCCCAATCCCCTGGCTTTGTGGGGTGCATGGGGGGCACCCTCAGCCACTTCCAGCGAGTCCCGGGCACCCCGGGAGCGCGTCCCCCACCACCGCTGCAACTGACCTGGGTCCGGAGGTCGCGAGTTCGGGTCTCCGCTCCGGGTCGGGGCAGGCGGGGTGGGAACGGGGCAGGCTGGGGGGTCCCGTAGGGGACAAAGCCTAGTCGAGCCCAGCCCGGCGGCGCCCCATTCAGCACCCCGCTCTGCCGCGATCGCTCTGCCGGCCCTGGGCTCCCCGCCCGCCCCTTAAAGGCAAGGGAGGGCAGAGGCGCAGGAAATGACCTCAGCGGGCCGCAGCCTCCCACCTCTGCGCACCGCTGGGCGAGAAAGCTCGGCCGGCTCTGCTGCAAGTGGGGTCCCCCTGGCAGAGCCCCCCAGATCCCCGGACGGTGAGGCTCCCACTCACCCCAACTTCCCCACAAGCCTGCCCAACTTCCAGCCCATGCATGCCACTCGAGACCTGGTCCCTGCGAGGAAGTGGCAGTCTTGGGGGGAACCTGGAGAGGGACAGGGGCGCCCGGCTCTTTTGGAAGCTGATGTGTTTGCTGCTTGCTGGTTCCGAGAAAGTTCTGATTAGGGGGGTTTTAGGGGAAATAGGCCCTGGTTAGCTTTGCTTCAAGGGGGGTGTGTTTGTGTCAGGGGGGTGTGTAGTTGTCCATGGATGGATGGATGTGTGCTTGTGTTGCTTATTTTATTTTATTATTTTATTTTATATTTTGGTTTTTTTTTGGGGGGGGGCCTGGGGCCCCTCAGGGGTCTCTGCGCTCAGAAATCATTCCTGGCAGGCTGGCGGGGGGGGGGGGGGGGAGGATCAAATAGTCTTTTTTTTTTTTTCAATGCTAAAAGCCCATGAGAATGCATTCTTGACTGTCAGAAAAGATGAAATCGCAGTTAGCTGAAGCTTAGATGGACTGACTGAGCAGTGCTTCTCAATTATTTTCTGTCATGCCCCCCTAGGAAGAAGAAAACATTTTTCACACCCCCATGCGACTGTAAATAGTATCTTTATTAAAAAATACTTTAACCTGCAAAACAAAAATATATCAAATACTTTGAGTTGATTTTTTAATCAGAGGTGATGTCTGGATGAATGGCTCCAATGAGCACGTTTTGCAATGCCTAGTTTTTTGAAGTGGGATTTGAAGCAGGATACAGCGACTCTCAGCCCCAGAGACATACAGAGACATAAACACGGGGCTTAGCTTGTTAGGACAGTGTTTACCGAGGTCAAACGCGCCCCCCGTTTACAGAGCCTGGGTGGGGCACCCCACTATTTGAGAAGCACTGGACTAGAGGGTGCTGGGTTGAGCAAAATTGGAAGAAAGAAAAGCACCGGATGATTATTACTCATATGTGGTATGCAGGGAAACAAAATAAGGGAATAGATAAATTAATTGATGACAAGCTGAAATACAAACTGAGAACACCGATTAGGGGGATAGTAGGTGAACTGAATCTAACTCAGACATGGGTGGGGTTTGATGGTGAGATGAAGTGGTAAGATGTCCACCAGGGCCATTAATGTCAACATCATTTTAACACATTACGTTAATTATAAAAAAACTTAATTTGGGCCCGGAGAGATAGCACAGAGGCGTTTGCTTTGCAAGCAGCCGATCCAGGACCAAAGGTGGTTGGCTCGAATCCCGGTGTCCCATATGGTCCCCCGTGCCTGCCAGGAGCTATTTCTGAGCAGACAGCCAGGAGTAACCCCTGAGCATGGCTGGGTGTGGCCCAAAAACCAAAAAAAAAAAAAACAAAAAAAAACAAAAAACAAAAAAAAACTTAATTTTTATTTGTTTGGTTGCTTTATTTTTGGATCACACCCAGCAGTGCTCAGGAGTTACTCCTGGCTCTATGCTCAGAAATCAATCCTGGCAGGCTCGGGAGACCGTATGGGATGCCTGGATTCAAACTTTCATCCATCCTGGATCAGCTGCATGCAAGGCAAATGCCCTACTGTGGTGCTATCTCTCCGGCTCCATTTTTATTTTATTTTATTTTATTTTAATATCTTTATCTAAGCACCATGATTACAAGCATGATTGTAGTTGGGTTCCAGTCATAAACAACACCCCCCTTCACCAGTGCATGGGTAGCTTATTTTAAAGAGTGGGACAAGACAAATAGGGCACTGCTTGCTGAGAAGTTTGCCAAGCAGTGTTCGCTGTACCCTAGACCCTCAAGGGCTTGGTATCTTCAGCTCTCCAAAAGGGCTGAGGTGCACATTTTGGATCAGGTTAATATAGAGTCAAGAAGGTGAAAATGAGGTTTGCTGCAGGCAAGGCAATGATTGCAAAACACCTTTTCCAAAAACAGTCCTGTGGCATCTCTGCCTCAGCTGAGCAGAAGCAAATGCTACACGGGCCCGCTTCTGCTTGGCATCTCCTGGTTCCTTTCTTCACCTCTGGAGGTGAAGCCTGGAAATCACCCAGCTAATGAACCCTCTAAGTGATTCTCATACACAATGTTGAGAGCCCAGGTACGCTGGCCCAAGTGGCTCAGGAGGTCAAAGGTGAAAGTTCAGTTGGGTCAACGGGACTCCTGGACTGAATGAACTTGCTGCCTGGCTCATAAGAAATTCGAGCAGATCAGCTACTGAGGAAGGGATAAATGCTTCTGTTTCACCTTCATACCTCAAGAAACCCAAAAGCAAGTCTGTAAGAAATTTTGTAGTAGAAAGTGGTTCATGTATTCATAAGTACATGTGTCTGTACATATGTCCATATATATGTATCCTATTCCCCCTTATTATTAAGGAAATGTGCTCTGGCTTTTTTCACTTGAAGATACCATTTATTGGCTCTAAGTCTAATTTATTAGCACACTTAAAGATGCCTTATTTTAATTTAAAAAAATATATATCTTTTTTACTGTTGTGAGGCCACTCCTGGCCATGCTCATGTGGTAATGCTTGGTGACACGCAATCCTGGGGATCCAACCCAAGGCCTTATCTATGCCAGCCATCAAGTATCTCCTCTGTGACATGACCCACAATCCTTAGCTCCTTGCTTTTTAAAATGGTTCCCTAGAATTACTAATGATGGATTCTGTAGGCTCTTTCCAATCTTTGGCTGCCATATATCTGCCAATAATGAATATCTTTGTGCACGACTCCTTGTCGACATATGTGACTGTCTTTAGCTTTAATCCTTCAGAGTGGAATTGCTGGCTTTAAACACAATGTGATTTTAAATTTCAATAGAATTCTGTCCAAGAGACCTCCAAGGAGACCCAACCAACCTCTGCTCTGTCAGTGTGTTTGAGTATGCCTCCCTTCCCTCCAAGCAGTGCCCGTTGAAGTGATTTATCACAAAGTACAAAGCTTTTAGAAAGGGAGGATTAGATGAGTTCATATGCATGGACGATTTTCAAACACAGCAAGGCTCAAGAAAGTGCTGGCCTCTAGTCTCCCACCAACTCCTGTGTGACCTCTCCCAGCCTTGGGCTATTTGATTTCCAGCTCCATAAATGTAGGCAAGTTCTTGGTTTCTCTGTGACTCAGCCTCCCTATCTTTAACCTGAGAGTCAGACTCTCTCTCTCTCTCTCTCTCTCTCTCTCTGAAGACAAAATTAAATAATGGAATTACATAAATGTTAGGATCTAATCATTGTTCAATGGATGATGGCTAATCTTCCATACTTTCCCCTCAACTTTTTCTTTTCAAAGTTTCAAAATGATCAAAGTTGCAAAAAATATATATTAAAAACTCATGACTTTTGGTCTAGACTTACCAGCTATTAACAAATTGCCATATTTATCTTATCTACTTATATTTTTTCCCTAACTTAATAGTTGGACACAATATGCTCCTCAAAATGTCAACATACACCTCCTAAGAACAAACATTTTAAGAACACATTGAGGAAATTGAGCACTGATACAATACTGCTGTCTATTATGACATGAACCAGATTCAAGTTTCCACAGTTGACTCAATGTCACCTTGTGTCCCCACCTAGTGCTTATCAGGGAGAAGGAGCCCATTCTCTTCCTTAGTCCTGGCTTTCTTTAGAGACTTCAAATACTCAATAACCAGACTAGCAGGGATAGTCTCAGGGAGAGAGAGCAGTTTCCCATCTGACCTAAGCACTTGTCCCACCAGCCTTCTTGACTGCTGTTATCTCTTCTGTCTGACCCCACCCACCTCATGCTGGCAGTCCAGGAAGGTCCTGACTATCTCCTCCCAACTCTGGGTGGGCTTCTAGATTGCCTGTCCCTCCCCCATACTTTACTAATCAGCCCAGGCAGCTTTTCTGGCTCTTCTGAAACCTTCAGTCATAGGCCTTCCCATTCCCCTTCAGGACCTCCAGACTGGCTATCCATAACTTAATCCAAGAATTGAGAGTTGTCATGCCTTATCTCTACTATCTTTTCATATGATATTTTATTATGATTCATTCATATATTTTCATTTCTTATACTATTTTACTCCACAGTTTTTCTCTCTTTTTCTTTTTTATTTTTTTGGTTTTTGGGCCACACCCGGCGATACTCAGGGGTTCCTCCTGGCTGTCTGCTCAGAAATAGCTCCTGGCAGGCACGAGGGACCATATGGGACACCGGGATTCGAACCAACCACCTTTGGTTCTGGATCGGCTGCTTGCAAGGCAAACGCCGCTGTGCTATCTCTCCGGGCCCTCTATTTATTTTTTACGGGAGCTAATTCCAGGTACTCCTTATATTTGTTCCAGGTATGCTCTTAGATGTCTCTGACTGAAACTTGGATCCACCATCTTTCTGCTTCCTGCCTCCTGTGTCCAACTATAAAACAGGGCCAAGATTTCCTCAGCATAGCTACCCTTCAGGTCAGAGTATTAAAGAGTTGGAGGAAAAGGCAAGACTAGGACAGAGCCCCTATGAGAGTGGGGGTGGGGGAAAGGGGGTGCTTTTCAAACTGAGGAAAAGCAAAGGGCATTGGGGGCCATCTTTAATGTTGTAATGGGAGAAGGAAGAGAACAGAAAGGTCAGGGATGACAGTCAGTCAGGGGGTGGTGCATTAAGACCATTTCTTCAGAGAAGTTGTCAGCACTGCAAGGAAAACTCATTTTTATTTGACATTAGCTCGTCCCAGTGCCTGATAGTACAATGTGGAGAGAGGAACAAAAAGGGTGGATGGGCAAGGTGTCGTGAACTGGTTTGTCCAATTTTGGCTTTTGCTGGTTGTCTGGTCCTTGTATTTACATCCACTGAAGGTGAGGCAAGAGCAAAAGCACTTTATTCCCTCTCCTATACCCTCCCACAACCTGTTTCTTTTCTTTTCTTTTTTCATTTTTTCGGTTTTTTTTTGGGGGGGGGGGCACTCAGTGATGCTCAGGGGTTACTCCTGGCTCTGCGCTCAGAAATTGCTCCTGGCTCAGGGAACCATATGGGATGCTGGGTTTTCCAACTGTGGTCCATCCATGGTCAGCTGCGTGCAAGGCAAACACCCTACCTCTGCGCCATCGCTCCGGCCCCCCACAACCTGTTTCAAGAGAACCAAATGGCCTGGTCTGGTTCTTACCCCTCACTGAGGTGAGGCAGTGGACTCAGGTTATCTTTCTGGTTAACTTCATATTTTTAAAATCACTTATTTACCAATAACAACAACATAAAGATTGTGTGTGTGTGTGTGTGTGTGTGTGTGTGTGTGTGTGTAACAACAACATAAAGATAGATAGTGTGTGTGTGGTTGGGTTTTGGGCTACATCTCAGTAGTCTGACATTGTGCTCAGGGGTCACTCTTGGCAGTTCTCTGGGGTGCCAGGGATTGAAACATGGCTGTTGAACACAAGCATTTTACCCCTTGTGCTCTCTCTCTGACCCTAACCAGTAGATTATTTCTAACCTCCCTTAAGCATGTTCCACCTGCCTGTACAGATTTTGATGGCATATAAGTGATTATGTAACCACTCTCTGGTGTGTGACTTCTGATTAGAGTGCTTCAAAGGCTGGTTAACCTAGCTAACTACTTTGGGGGTGGCGAGAGAAAAGAGCTCACTCATATACATGCACCACATGGGTTAAGTTGAAATGATTAATAAAAGAGCACCCTGGGTGTGCCTGTTTTCCTGGGCAGCACAGTTTGAAACCAACCAGAGTCATATATATCCCAGTACTGCTTTAAACCTGGGCAGTTGCATAAACTTTGAGTTGCCATATTTTTTTCACGCTATAAGACACACCTGACCATAAGACGCACATAGTTTTTAGCTGCTCTCCTCCCCTGCACTCAGGCTTCAGCTCCGGGCAGCTTTTGCTCCATAAGAGGCACTTTAAGATGGGGAGGGAAGGGGGGAAAGCATCTTATGATACCAAAAAATACTGTAATTCCTCTACTAAAGAATTTGAAAAATTGTTATTTAGGTAAAATGACTACAATAAAGTTCATTAACAAACACGGTTATATTATTTTTATTTATTTTTGATTGAAGTATTATAGTTAACAATAGTAATAAAGTTTTATATTTTTATTTTTGGGTCACACCCGACGGTGCTCAGAGCTCCAGGTTCTGTGCTCAGAAATGCCCCTGGCAGGCTCAGGGGACCATATGGGATGCCGGGATTCGAACCACTGTCTGTCCTGGGTTGGCTGCATGCAAGTAAAATGCCTTACCACTGTGCTATCTCTCCGGCCCCCAGTAATAAAGTTATTTTATAGTTCAAAGCACTAAACAAATCTTTTGACCAGTGTTTCAAGATCTCTCCACCATTACCCAGGATTTCTTCCTCCTCCCTCCTAACTCCTCATTTGAAAAATGGTAGCAATAATAATACTTCTGGCCTCAGAAGGTTGTTGAAAGGATTAAATAAGATAGTACGGTAACTTGCTGGTAGCAAGCGCTCCATAAGCAGTGGCTTTTGTTATTCACGCTTTGAACCAATATTTGCTAGAACTTGAATGTTTACCGGCTACTCCACACGGCCCCTAAGTATCTCCTCTTCTAGGTTGAGATGTGGTAGCTGCTCTGAAGGGCTCTTTTTGTTGCTCCATTGAAGTAGATGAGCAAGATAACCGAACGGAAATGAGTGGAGTGTTTGACAAATCATCCTCCCATGTCCGAAACCTTTGAGAGATCCCTCTTCCCAGCCTCACGTGTTTTCTTTGAGCAGCTCTCTGAACTTCTGTGATCCTTTCTGCTTCACCCAAACATTCTCCCATCAAAGCATCAAAGCCTCCCCCGTCTGCTGTCAGAACCTGCACTAAAAGGAGAGTCAAGGAAAGGAGGGAAAGAGGAGAAAGAGGCAGCTTCTCAGGCTCTCAAGAGTTCTGGGGCCAGTCTTGATCCAGTCTTGTTTCAGGAGCCAAAGCAGAGAGCTTGGGAGCCCTAGAGTTGCAGAAAAAGTTTAAAAAGTTATTTTACTGCAAAAATCGTGAGAACACTAAGAATAAACAAGGGCTGGACCAGGCAGTCCTTAGAATCACCATCCAGGGAGGTCTTAGAAGGGCAGTACATTGAACATGCAGAGAAGCAGAGTAGCATATGTAAGACAGAAATGACATAACCCAGTGGCGTGTGTGTGTGTGTGTGTGTGTGTGTGTGTGTGTGTGTGTGTGTGTGTTCATTGCAGTCAGGTGGTCCTATGGTTGAGTGGGTGGGAGTGTACTAACTTGAGCATGAACTTTTCTTTCATTTAATGATTCAGTTACTCACTAACAACTGTTTATGGAGTTCTGGCTTTCCCAGGCACGACACAGGGAACAAAGCATCTTAAGTGTGCAGTGAACTCAAGAGACACACAGGGATTTGAATCAGACAGGCCTACCAAATTTGCTTGCAGGAGCACAGTGGAACCATTGCCAACAGCCATTGGTCTTTACAGGTCAGTTGGAGGGGGAGCAGGGAAGTTAGCTCTTCATCTGCACCACAGAAATCAAAATTCCTGCGAGGGTGGTTGTAAAGGTGGGGACAGGTGGTTTTGCATGTAAGAAACATCTAGTGTGGTTTTTTTAAAATTAAATTTATTTAAAGAAAATGCATCACATAGTTGACATAATTGATCATAATACATTTGTTTCAAGATGACCAAAAGCAAAGTTATTTAAAAAAAATAGAAAATAGAAAGAAAAACTAAAGAAATGGAAGAGAAAGGAAAGAAGAAAAAGTTCAGTAGCAAGTGTTGTGTATGTAAATATTTTATGAGATTATTATGTTACTGACCCTACCCTGATCGGTGATTGTGCCCTACCCTAGGGTGTGACTGGGCATACTGCTCCCACCCTACGGTGGTACCTGATTCTGCTCCCACCATTGGGTGGTATCTGATCCCACCATTGGGTGGTACCTGATTCTGGGGGATAAAAACAAGGGTCTGTGGAAGGCAGGGGGATGGTGGCTGGAACTGATGCTGAGGCATTGAACTTCAGTCTTATCCATCGAATAAAGCTAATATTTCCACAAGCCTGACTGTCTGCGAGCTGTTTACCCGCCGCTTCACCTCAGAACCGCTGGCTGAACAGGGTGGCAGAGGAGTGCTCCGAGCGAGAGGGGAAAGACCTCATCCTCCATCCCTCCATCAGTCAACCTCTTCAGGGGCTGACTTGCAACAGCAGTATATTTGTGAAAATTATTGTATCACCAATGAACTCATTGAAGCAACAGCAGAAGATTTAGTAAGCTCTTCTTTTTATTTTTTTTTTTAGATAAGAGTTAAAGAAATACAGTAAAAATGATGTGAGAGTGGCAATTGTTGTTGTTTGCGTAGGCCCAGCAAAATATGGGGGAAATAGAAAGGAAAAGCCTTGGCCTAAATATAAGGAGACCTTACCCCTGAACTCTTCTGGCATAAGACCAACTCTGGGCTCCAGGCATATTAGGTGTTTTTTATTTTGTTTGTTTTTGTTTGGGGGTCACATCTGGCAGCACTCAGGGGTTACTCCTGGATCTGTGCTCAGAAATCGTTTCTGGCAGGCTCAGAGGACCATATGGGATGCCGGGATTTGAACCACCATCCGTCCTGGCTCTGCTGCATGCAAGGCAAACTCCCTACCGCTGTGCTATCTCTCCAGTCCCACATCTAGTGTTTTTAAGGGAGAGCTGTCTCCATGTTAAGTTCTCAATAGCCCTACTGTATAACCAACCATGTTCTTTGTTAAACCAAATCATTTTTGAGTGACTGGTAGTTCTTCATTGCCTAAACTAATATTAAGCACATACATGGAATTTTAGAATGTTAACAAAAAATATAGTATAGGGAAAAAGAGACTGGACCTTTAAATCATGAAGGAGTTATGAGGAGAAACCTGGAGCAAAGAAAGCAAGAAGGGTGAGAGAAGGACCTGGAGGAGAAGCAGTCAGTGAGATGGTTCAGTGATTCCCCCTCTAACCAGACATCACAAAATCCTGGGGACATTGATTAAAAAATATGGATATAGGCCCCACCCTGGGGTGATCAGCAGGCTCCACAGATCTCAGAGAACATGGGGTAGAACTGACATCATTGCATCATACATCAATGCAAAATGGTCTCCAGTGCAGCTGCAGGCTCCAGAACAAGAGGGTGTCAGGCAGAGGAGAGGCTCAGGAACAGGAGGGAGGGCTAGAGGGAATAGAAGGGAGGAAGAAAGAGAAGCTGATAAAAATGAGAAGTAGGTACCATACAGCCACCTTAGCAGGATTTGACGTCATTGTCAAGCTTGCCACTTCCTAGTTTTAAATCAGCTGTCTTATTTTTCTATCGGCTTTTATCTCAGATGGAAACAATGGTTGCTCACAAGTCTAGGATGGGGAAAGGAGGGAGGGACTGGGGAGGGACCCGGTCCAAGTGGAGGATGGGGAGGGAGGGACCGAGGAGGGACCCGGTCCAAGTAGGTGGCAGGTTCCACAGCAACCTGGAAGCCCACGCAAGGGAAGAGTCTTGAAGGCTTTTAAGAAGCCAAAGAAGCTCTGGCCTGTCAGCCAGGGAGCCTGTGGCATTTTGGCTCCTTTCCTGTTGGACTTGTAGACACTTGAGTTCTCAAGGTGACAGTGTATATGGCCTCTGGGGTTCGACTTCCTGGGTTCAAAGTGCTGCTCTGGCACTTAGTTGAGTATCAAATAAGTACTCAATAATGCTGGCCATTATTGTTGTCTTTTTAGCCAATGACAGACCCAGAGAAGGAAAAAGTCATTCACTCACCCCTACCTCACCCCAAAGTTTGGTTCTGCCCGAGTCCCTTCTCCCACCACCTCAGCTCATCTCATCAGACTTGATTTAATATTGTGAGAAGTCTGTTGAGCTAGGACATACTCAGAACATGGTGAGCCTTCACAGAGGCCAGGCAGCAGGGAGTAGGACACTGTGGAGGGGGAGGCTAAGTCCAAGGCAAATTGAACTGTGGAGTCTCTTCTATGCCCTTTGGTCTCCTCCAAGCAGCATTGTCACCTGACAGGAAGAGGCCTATGTTGAGGTGCTATAACAAGTGGTGAGTTCCCTCATCTGCAGGAAACACAAATTCTCCTGCAGAGCACTTTCCAGGCCCAGTTGTTGAAGGAAGAGTGTGGCCCAATGGCCCAGGATTCACAGAGGAGGGAAGGTGTGGAATACCTGGGGAGAAAGAGAAGAGGAGCCATTGCTTTTCCACCTCCCTCTATTCCCCCAGTAGATTGGCCTGAAATCAATAGGTCTATTATCTCCTTTGATAGGGCAGGTCTTCACCACTCTATGTTGCTTCTGATCATGTTGCTTCAAGCTCAGATTTTTTTACAGAAAATGTTAGGACTCAAACCCCATTGAAAACTATTTTCCAAAAGTAAATAAATAAATAAAACTATTTTCCAACTCTTTTCGGTGACGTGGGTAGTGAGTCCCCTTGACAAAATTCTAGAAATAAATCTAGAAAATAAAATGTTTTATGGGTCAAATTCAGGTGGCCCAATCCACCAGGATGACCGAGTCTATCTCTCAGCGCCATCTAGTGGTATCCAGCATTCTCCTCCCAGTCATTCCTTCCCTTTTGAGCTGCCCCTCTGCAAGCTTTGGTCACCTCTGTATGGGACTTTAAGCTCTGCCTCGGGTGGAGACTTTGGACTCCTTGTACTTTGTTCCTCTTCAGTTTTGCATTGTTTCAGGGAAGGTGATGAAAAACGATGGCATGGAAATGACCAAAGTGAAATTGGAAAAGATGAAAAGAATATTTTTTTCTTCCTAGTTCTGAACTCCTGGTTCCAGTCATGTTCAGGCTATCAGCTTGACACTTCTTAAGGCATCTCTCTCTTCCTCATGCCACAAGCACAGGAGACAGAAAGACTCTCTCTTTTCGTTAAGGAGGGATTAACTTTGCTGTGCCATAGATAAGAGGTGGAGAGTGGAGTGGGGACCAGACTGCAAGACTCTGAGTACACAAGGAATCCATACTTTGGGAACTGTAGATACGAGCTTCGGCGTTTTCAGAGAGATAGTATGGATGGCATCTTTCCAAAAAGGGAATTTCCACATTGGGTTTTCTGCTTCAGGTTTAGTAGAGAGAGTATTAGTTCCTTTCCCTTCTGTGGAACCCCTCAGAAAAGACTCAGGTAGAGTCAAACAGGTTGGCTGGATGGAACAGAAGGAAGATCCAGGATGAGGCAAAATGACAGATTCCTAGAATAGGAAACCAACTGGCATTGCTCTGCTGACAGCACATGATTGCTGCTCCTTCCAAACACTAGCAAGCTTCTCGTGAGCATTTTCAGGGACTCTTTCAATTGGCTCTGAAAGGGTCTGCTATTTAGTATGGGGATTTTCTTGTAGAGCATTAAAATAAATTGTATTTTATTTTCTGTACCATTAAAATAAATCCACTAGCATAATCACTGAAAATTTCCCTAAATACACTTGCCACTTAAGCTAGTGGAACCTGGAACAGTAGATATTAGAGTTGAAGATTTTAAAGATTCTAGACCTTTTCTTTTATTGAAAATCTCTGCTTTTATTTATATTATGTTATGGTTCTTGTTTTTTTTCTTGAACTATAAAATTCAACATTTCTTGCAATTTGAATTGGAGAACTGTATTTTCATGAATGTTTTTAGTATCAACATTAAAAAAAAGAAAAAAATACAACCTAAATATTCACTAATTGGGATCTTGTTAAGTAAATTAGTATGACAATTTAGAAAATAAAATCATGGGGCCAGCGAGGTGGTGCTAGAGGTAAGGCGTCTGGCTAGCAGGCGCTAGCCAAGGAAAGGACTGCGGTTCGATCCCCAGTGTCCCATATGGCGCCCCCTCCCCAAGCCAGGGGCAATTTCTGAGTGCTTAGCCAGGAGTAACCCCTGAGCATCAAACAGGTGTGGCCCCAAAAAACAAAAACAAAAACAAAAAACAAAAAGAAAAGAAAAGAAAATCATAAGTAGAACCATAATTTCTCTTGAAGAATCCTATTTCTCTTTCTTTTTCTTTTCTTTTTTAGAAGGTAGAAAAGTTTATTGGAAAGTAGAGAAGAGGGGCTGGAGAGATAGCATGGAGGTAGGGCGTTTGCCCCAAAAAAAGAAAGAAAGAAGAAAAAGGAAAGTCGAGAAGAAAGGAAAAGAAAAATGGGAGAAGCCATAGAGCCAAGTTCTGAATCCTGTTTCTTGATGTGAAAAGTTTAGTGTAATAAGTGAAACTGGTTCTAGGAAAAAAAACATTGCATAAATGACACTTTTTAAATAAATGACTTTATTTATTTATTTATTTTGTTTTTTAGGCCACACTCTGGCTCTGCTCAGAAATAGCTCCTGGCAGGCTTGGGGGACCATATGGGATGCCAGAAATTTAACCCAGGTCTGTCCTGGGTTGGCTGCATCTGAGGCAAAAGCCCTCCCACTGTGCTATCTCTATGGTCCCATAAATGACTTATTTTATCTGAAAATGTATATAATATGTATATCTAATAATAAATATAAGAATTTTTTCTTCAATTATTAACAGTGATTATCTTTCTGCTATAACACCTAATGTAGGGGCCGGAGAGATAGCATGGAGGTAGGGCATTTGCCTTGCATTCAGAAGGACAGAGATTTGAATCTCGGCATCCCATATGGTCCCCTGAGCCTGCCAGGAGCGATTTCTGAGCATAGAACCAGGAGTAACCCCTGAGCCCTGCCGGGTGTGACCCAAAAACCAAAACCAAAACCAAACCCAAAACCACCTAATGTAATGCATTTAGTTTCTGCTTTTCTCTTCTCTGTTATATGACTGCTTTATAATAAATATGAATCATTTTAATAAAACTTTTAAAATATTTTTAAACTATTGATGTCATCAACAAAGTAGGAACCTGAAATTCAGAGACGTTGACAATTAACTCAATAAGTAAAGAGTCTGACAGCCCCAAACCCAGAATTTGCAAATTTCCCAACCATCTTTTTTTGTTTGTTTGTTTGGTTTTTGGGCCACACCCGGTGGTGCTCAGGGGTTACTCCTGGCTGTCTGCTCAGAAATAGCTCCTGGCAGGCATGGGGGACCATATGGGACATCGGGACTCGAACCAACCACCTTTGGTCCTGGATCGGCTGCTTGCAAGACAAACACCACTGTGCTACCTCTCTGGGCCCCCAACCATCTATTTTAATGTCAGCTTCTTTGAGTCACTGCCTCCGACTGTTAAGATCATAGGGAGTGATAGGGACCTGGGGGAGTTGAGAATCCATGCTCAGATCAGAGAGAACTCATATGCTTTTGATATTGCCTGGATTTCCTATTACCTCTTCAGAGAAATTAGTCTATGACCACAGGAGTGTCACTAAAGTCCCTCAAGACATGATGTTCTCATGCGCTGGCAGTTGTCCAGGTCTTTAAGAAGCAAACACAAGTCTGGCGACTGAGTTAAATTGGGTCTAGTTCTAATCACAGCCCACTTTTCATGCTGCAAGAGAAATACTGTAGTCCAGCCCTGTTGATCACTTGAGAAGAGAAGGAATGTGAAACTTGCTATTCGGTGTAGTCCAAAGGCCTGCTTTTGTGAGGTTCTGGGATGAAGGAGGAACATGAATGAGTTTAAGTAAAAAAACAAAAAACAAAAAGCATTAACTCCTCTTCCTTCCCCCTACCTCTTAGCACTGTGCAATGCCCATCCATGCCCCTCCATACTCCTTAACCAGGTGCCAAATACCCCCCACTAACCTCCTTTGGCATTTCTTAGAGTTCCAGAATATCATCCAGTTCCATTCTCCTAGGGCAGACAAAGCAGCTAGAACAGGAAGTAAGACCTCCCTGGGTTGGGAAAAGACTGGTGTTTTCTTAGAACGAGATTTTGGGCTTAAATAGTAAATATGAAGGATGTGATACAACTTATTATCAGTCTCCTATAATCCAACTATTCATAAAGGGGCTTAGCCTTGAGCAGCAGTTCCTCCATGACCTCTGACTTGGTCAGATATGCTGCTCAAAGCTCTCTGCGTTCTTCCTTCATGTCACTGGAAAGTCAAATTATTCTTTTCTTTTTTTTTTTCTTTTTTTTTTTTTTGTGGTTTTTGGGTCACACCCGGCAGTGCTCAGGAGTTATTCCTGGCTCCAGGCTCAGAAATTGCTCCTGGCAGGCACAGGGGACCATATGGGACGCTGGGATTTGAACCGATGACCTCCTGCATGAAAGGCAAACGCCTTACCTCCATGCTATCTCTCCGGCCCCAAATTATTCTTTTCTTTCTGTTCCTTGATGCTTTATTGTATTCTATCAGAAATGTATAGCTCTGATTTGACTGTATATAAATATAGAAACATCCACCAATGATAATTCCCCTTCCCAAGTCTGTATCATGATATAAAACTTAAATAAAAGCAAACTTTGACTTAAGCTGTAGGTAAGAAAGAGAAGCAGTCTTTTGATGAACCTAGCATGAAACTTTGGAAATACTGGTCAATTTGGTGGTGGTGGTGGTGGTGGTGGTGGTGGTGGTGTGTGTGTGTGTGTGTGTGTGTGTGTGTGGTTTTGGGCCATACCTGGTGGCAGTTCGGGGTTATTCCTAGCTCTGCACACAGAAATCGCTCCTGGCAGACTCAGGAGACCATATGGGATGCTGGGGATCAAACCCGGGTTTGTCCCAAGTCAACAGTGTGCGAGGCAAACACCCTACCCCAGTGCTATTACTTTGGCCCAATACTGGTTAATTTAGATCCAACATCTGAGCATAGACTTTACAAAGAGAGTATGGGAGAGAGAAAATGTGGTCCTGGAAACAAACTTTATCATAGAACACAAATAATCTGTGCTTGGAAGTTGCAGAATTGAAAACACTTACCAGGCACATGGGGTCAATTTTGTTAGAGGTCATTATGGATTGTTCTCATAGTCACATGCACAGCCTGAACCTTTTTGTTTGTTTGTTTTTTGTTTTTTTTGGGGGGGCCACACCCGTTTGATGATCAGGGGTTACTCCTGGCTATGTGCTCAAAAATTGCTCCTGGCTTGGGGGGGGACCATATGGGACGCCAGGGTATCGAACCAAGGTCAGTCCTAGGCTAGCACTTGCAAGGCAGACACCTTACCTCTAGTGTCACTGCTCCGGCCCCACCTGATCTTTTCAAAAGATGGATTCTTTAAACGTGTCTTTAGAATTAGCCAGTTATACTCCATTTAGATGATCCCAAATTTGTTGGCAACACCCAAGGCAACCTAGTCAAGAGCCAGGAGAGTAGATTTTTCCTCTCTCCAAGAGGTCTGATTAAGAGTTGACGTTGGCCACCGTATCAATGTCACAGAGCTTCTTCACTGTGTGATCTGGTGTTTATTGGCCTTACTATCCACAGAAAACACCATTATATTGTCTACTATGTTTTTCTGGCTGATTTTGGAAAGAGGGAACTTGAGAACAGCACGTGGTCAAGCTTGTTTTACCTGCGGGTGCTCTTCTGAAAATATCTGGGTGCCTTCTCAGCCACAGCTTCTTTAGGCTAGCAGTTGGAAAGGGGTTGAAGTATTGATCTGTTTCTTTGTGACCGCGGATGCCTCTCAGCACTGCTTTCATGACTTTCAAAGCTTTTGCTTCGGTTCAGTTTTGGGAGAAGGAACTTTCTTCTTAGCTTTTAGGGGTCATCTTCTTGAAAAGTGGTCTCAATCTATTTGATTTACATGGATATGACCCTTTTGCAGAGCACATGGTACATGAAAGCTTCTTGAATGGAACAGATTCTTTGAAATTAGGAGTTCAGTCCTCAAAAGAGTGCTACGGAAGTCAAGACACTAAATACATACTTAGTCATTAATTACTTTTTAAGACTAACACGACACCTTAATGGAACTCATTGCCCAGATAAGACAGAGTCAGCCGTCTCTAGGATTCTATCTACAACCCTCGGGGATAGGTGGTATTTCTGGAAGCAGAAGTGGAAAGCATTCAAGAAGGATAAAAAGGGATTAAAAGAAAGAGCTGGAGCCACAGCTCAGCGGTAGGGCATTTGCCTTGCATGTGGCTGACCTTGTCCCATAATGTCTCCAAGCCAGGAGCGATTTCTGAGTGCATAGCCAAGAGTAACCCCTGAGCATCACCGGGTGTGGCCCAAAAACCAAAAAAAAAAAAAGGGAGGGAGTTTAAAAAAACAGGTTTTATTCAACCCTTCACCTTTGACCCTCAGTGATACATGCCCCCTTCCTCACCCTCTTTACCCCCTTCCAAAAGCCTTTCAACCAGCTCCTCTGGGAGAAACTTGTGACTCAGATCTACACAAAAAAGAAAGGGTTTCCATCTCTGGACCAAGTGGGTCTAGGATTTGGGACTTGGATAAGATATTATGATAGAAATTCTTAACCTATTAATGTCGCCAAGTCCCAAGATATCCTTCTGCAATCAGTGTGCCTGGCTGAAATTTCTCTTTGAACTGATACAGTGAAGTTGGGCCAGGCACACAGTGTCCCCCTGGGCAGAATGGCTTAGATAGCAGCATAAAAGATTTGAGTCGCAAAGCCTTCTCATAAGCAGGCTCGCCTCCACAATACCCCTTTGTCCTTCCTCAGACGACTAAGCTCCTTGTATCCTGGCAAAAGGAGGCATGGAGGGGAGGTGACCAGCTTGGAGTTTGGTTTCTAATCTCCAGGTCAAGAATTCTTTCAAGTTTGCCCAGCACCTGGGTTGGCAGCTGAATCAGAAACGAGAACAGCTTGGGGGCAGGAGGGCTCCCCCCACAGAGACCCAAGTTTCATAATTAACTTCTTCCTCCTGACCCTCCAATTAAAAACCTTCACAGTTAACAAACCCTCACTTGGAAGGAGAAACTGGGATGGATTTGGCCTTTGTTCCTATTTTCACTCGGATTTCTCTCAGCCTTGACCGAACTCTCCCCTTGAATTTTCTGCTAGTTTCATGAACCTGCACTAATCGTCTGGACCGTCTTAGGACACACACACCCTCTTGTCTTAGAGCTTTCTGGAATTGTGAATTCTTCATTTTTGGATTCCAGGTTATTTATGAATTCTGCATAGCTCTTAGCCCCTGCATTTTTCTTCTTGATGACTGAAAACGAGGGGACATGACTTTAAAATTGTCCCCCCAAAGCAAGAAAACAAACATTATTCAGTAGCCCCAAAAAACCACTCAGTTCCTTGCAGACATTTCAACAGCAAACCAGAGAAATCTGCATCAACGTGGCCATTTTCCCTGGGGCCTCATGCTTCTTCTCCCTTCAGACACCCCTTTCCACATGGCTCGGGCATAGAGAATGGCTCAAGAACATCCTGAGCCATCCCTTGCACTTGCTTGGCCCCTCGCAATCCACCCTCCTCAGCAAAGTTTCCGAACACCAGGGCCACAATAAGAGGTGATCAGGGATCCATGTGATATTGGAGATGGAATATGGCGGTTAAAGCATGTAAGGCATGTACTTGCTCCTCGAGCTACCTCCCTGCTGACTTTATTGTTCTTTGTTTGTTTGCTTCTTGTTTTTTTTTTTTTTTGGGGGGGGGATCACACTCGGTAGCACTCAGGGGTTATTCCTGGCTCTGCACTCAGAAATAGCTTCTGGCAGGCACGGGGACCAAATGGGGTGCAGGGATTCGAACCACCATCTGTCCTGGGTCAGCTGCATGCAAAGCAAATGCCCTACTGCTGTGTTATCTCTCCAGCCTCTGCTGGTTTTCTTGAGGCTTATCTGTTTTGTTTTTCTTCATCTTCTCCCATAACCAAGAACCTTCCAGAGTCCTGGGTCCGGTGTCAGTTCCCTGTCCTGCTTGCTTTGCCACAGTCACTGGGGGCTGCAGGATAGCGCGTCCCTTCTTTTGAGTAATAGGGACCTACATTTCTCTTTTACAGTCTACATCTCACTGGTGATATAGGGTTTAAGGGGTGAAGGGAAGCTTTTTATTTTTTTCACTTTAAAATGGTTCATTTTGGGGCCAAAGCAATAGCACAGTGGTAGGGCATTTGCTTTACATGCAGCCAACCCATGATGGACTGGGGTTCGATTCCCAGTATCCCACATGGTCCCCCGAGACTATCAGGAGCGATTTCTGAGCACAGAGCCAGGAGTAACCCCTGAGTGCTGCCCTGAAACCAGGAAATAAGTTAATTAATTAATTAATAAAAGATACTTAAAAATTGGTTCATTTTAATTTATATAATTTTGTTTGTTTGTTTGTTTTTGGGCCACACCCGGTGACGCTCAGGGGTTACTCCTGGCTATGCGCTCAGAAGTCGCTCCTGGCTTGGGGGACCATATGGGACGCCGGGGGATCGAACCGCGGTCCGTCTGAGGCTAGTGCAGGCAAGGCAAGCACCTTACCTTTAGTGCCACCGCCCGGCCCCCCCTATATAAATTTTAACTCAAATTAAATTTGAAGAAGAGCCTGTACAAAGTCCTAGACCATAACAAGTTTGGGTCATTTGAAAAATCCTTTGTGGTCCAATGAAACTACCGAAGCATGAAGGAATACAAAGGGAAAGTGTTAAGAAATAAAACCACAGAATAATTAATCAGATGGCATCAATTATGAATAATAAGTTTGAGTTAGAGAGAAGCAATAGAAAGCAAAGATATGGAGAAAATAATGATATGGAAAAAGGAAAGACCAGCTTGAAAGAACAAAAGGAGAATTTCTATAACTTTCTAGAACTTTCTAGAACTAGTTTTGATTTGGGTCATTTGTTTTCAGTGGAGCTTGGAAATTGTCCTATACAGTGGCTGACTTGATTTTCCTTCTTTAGCTGTGGATCTCCTGAAGCAGGAGGTGATATTCAGTGTTGTCCACCTGGCTGCTACCATGATCATCTACACTGGTTTCCTTCTTCTGTAGCTATTGCTGCTGCTGCTGCTGGAGGAATGGGATGAAATACTTGAGGTCATCAATACCCAGAAGAAGAGGAGGAGGAGGAGGAGGAGGAGGAGGAAGAAGAAGAAGAAGAAGAAGAAGAAGAAGGAGGAGGAGGAGGAGGAAGAGGAGGAGGAGGAGGAGAAGGAGAAGAAGAAGGAGAAGGAGAAGAAGAAGAAGAAGAAGAAGAAGAAGAAGAAGAAGAAAAAGAAGAAGAAGAAGAAGAAGAAGATGATGAGGAGCATTGGATAACATCCCTAACTCTAGTGTTCATTTTACTTAGCACAGTCTCCTTGGTTCCAGCAACTTATGTGGTCATCATTCTTCCACTTCATTTTTCCATCTCCATTTCCATTCCCGTTGCCCTTTAAGAAGGGGTTTGTCCTTCATGGTGAATTGGAAGTCATTCTGTGTCTTTCTCAATTCCCCTGATGGGTAGAATGGGAGGCGGGAGCATCACTTCACATCCTGAGCGTAGAAGGGACAGGAGCACTCAAGAAGTTGGCCTCACAGTTGATCGCAATGGAGACCTTTGGGAGAGAGGTAGGACAAATCCCACACTCCCTGCTGACACTCTGACAATTGCACACACAGACCTACCCACACAACTGCCAGTTCACCAATGGCCCAGCCTCACCGCCCTTCTATGAGTCTCTGCGGAGACTCTTAGCAGCCATGAAGGTGGACTCTGTGGGCTCATCTTAGCTCTTTCACACTCCAACATAGATGATGGATAGATTGGAGTCTAGTCTTACTAGCAATAGTATCTAAAAAAAAAAAAAAAAAAAAAAAAAACAAAAACCAACTCTTTACATAGGCCCCCCAAATCCATCTTAACCTTTTCAAGTCTATTTTGCCAGTGTTCCTTTAAATCTGGAGGCCACTTTATTAGATCCTTCCAGACAATTCTTTTTTTTGTTTGTTTGTTTTGGTTTTTGGGTCACACTCAGCAGTGCTCAGGGGTTCCTCCTGGCTCTGTGCTCAGAAATCGCTCCTGGCAGGCTGGAGGTACCATATGGGATGTCGGGATTTGAACCACCATCCTTCTGCATGCTAAACAAATACCCTACCTCCATGCTATCTCTCTCGCCCCAGACAATTATTTTTTTAAATGAGGAGAGTTGAAGAGTTTGGGTTATTTTTTGGTTTTTGTTTTGTTTTGTTGTTTTTGTTGCTTGTTTTATTTTTGGACCATTCCCAGAAGTGCTCAGGACTTTCTCCAGGATCTACCCTCAGGGATCATTCCTAGTGAGGCTTAGAGGACAATACAGGATACCTGAGTCAGTCACCTGCAAGGATAGCTCCCTAGGCACTGTGTTATCACTCCAGTCCCTGAAGCTGGTTTGAAGCTGGTCTCCATTGTTTATAGCTAAAGAACCCCTTTAGTCACACAGGCTTTTCACTCCTCTGCATTGGTACGTTTCCCTCCTTACTTTTTTGAGAAGAGACTGTTACAAAGAGACTCCCCTTTATCAAACTCCAGCAGATTGCCTTGTCCTCCTCTTCTACTGCTCAGGCCTATGTATACCTCTCCTTCAGATCTCCCTCATCCAGCTTGTTTCCTATCAAGCTGATCCAAAGAACTGTAACCCCAAGCTTGCTTGACTTCGATGCTTCCTTCATTCCTACCTCACTTGCTTCTTCCTTATCTAAACATCATCTGGGCCAGACTATACATAGTTCTCTCACAGCTTCCAAGTTCCACGTTCCGGTTCTTTCCCAGGCTCTTCCTGATCTGGCTGTGGTCCCAGTGCCTTTCCAGAAATCACCCTCTTCAGCCACATCTCTCCTGACTTGTGGTCAGAGGATAACCTCCGGGGAACCAATTCTCTCTAACAAGCACACAGAAATCCTTCTGGCTCCCTTTGAAAAGTAATCATGAAAATTACTTGTGGCGGACAAGAGCGGCCCCTTTGTGGAAGGTTTGCTGTGCAGAGGGGCAGAAAAGATCTTGTTTTTCAGAAGTGTGTGGCTAAGAACCTTACATGTTCAGGGCCCTTTAGAGATGATAAAGCTGCTTTTCCAATTCTAGCAGGAGAAGAGAGTTGTGAAGACAACTACCATTAACTGTCTATTGAGACAGGGGATTGTCATGACAATTCTTAGCTATGTACTGTATACCTGACACACTAAGCACTTAACATGTAATCTCATGCTGATGCTTAAAACAGTCTTGCAGGAATAGGGAATAGGTAGGATTGCTCGAAGGGCTGGAGTGGATACTGAGCTATGGCTCCAAAGCACCAGAACAAAAAAATTTCAAAAAACAATCATGGTGGGGCTGGGAAGGTGGCGCTAGAGGAAAGGTGTCTGCCTTGCAAGCGCTAGCCAAGGAAAGGACCGCGGTTCGATCCCCCGGTGTCCCATATGGTCCCCCCAAGCCAGGGGCGATTTCTGAGCACATAGCCAGGAGTAACCCCTGAGCATCAAACGGGTGTGGCCCCAAAAACAAACAAACAAACAAACAAACAATCATGGGACAGGGATGGGGAGAAACCATAGAGGTTAGGGAGGGATTTTACATTTATTTATTTATTTATTTATTTATTTATTTATTTATTTATTTATTTATTTATTTATTTATTTATTGGTTTTTGGATCACACCTAGTGGCACTCAGGGGTTACTCCTGACTCTGCACTCAGAAATCACTCCTGGAAAGCTCAGGGGACCAGATGGTCTGTCCGGGGTTGGCCCTACCATTGTGCTATCACTCTGGCCCTGTGAACGGTCAATTCTGATTCAATCCCTAACACCTCATACCTCTCTTCCACTAGCCCCAAGCATCACCTGGTGTGACCTACTAGGGTTTGTCCCTGAGTGCCACTACAAGTGGATCTGATGGTATCTGGCATAAGGCCCAAGAAGCAGAACAGCCTCAGGTCCTACTAGCGTTGAACAACCTGATCCAGTTGACCGAGTACATCAGGCATGACCTCCAGATTCCCTGAGCTCTATTTGAAAGGTACAGCCATGGGGTTCCTTTCTCCATGTTGCAGTTGAAAAAGTAGACTCGGGCCCGGAGAGATAGCACAGTGGTGTTTGCCTTGCAAGCGGCCGATCCAGGACCAAAGGTGGTTGGTTTGAATCCCGGTGTCCCATAAGGTCCCCCGTGCCTGCCAGGAGCTATGTCTGAGCAGACAGTCAGGAGTGACCCCTGGGTGTGGCCCAAAAACCAAAAAAAAAAAAAAAAAGAAAAAAAAGAAAAAGTAGACTCATAAAGATGAAATATATATCATGGCCACCAGCTAGGATGTAGGGGTTGAACTCAAATCCAGATTGCTTTGATAAATAAGTCTGCAAAGGCAGACTTAGCATGCTTTGGTGTGTCAGTGCAATGGGATTGGATATGTTTCTTCATTCCACCTCGAACCAGTACTTGAGTCATTAAAACTGCTCTCACTGTGCCTGTTTTCACCCAAGACCACCCTGCCTACCCACTCCCACACTGCGTATGTGTCTCCACATTCTTTGGGTGAAAAAAAAAACAGGTCTCACTCATCTGTGGGATTTAAGAAAAATGAAAGACAGTATGGCAATAATAAATACCCAGAGACAATAGCGATGAGGGCTGGAAGGACCGGCCCACGATGAGGCTTACCACAAAGAGTGGTCAGTTCAGTTAGAGAAAGAACTACACGAACAACTAACATGACAATGGTAGTGAGTGAGAGAAGTAGAATGCCTTTCTTGAAGACAGGCAGGGGATGAGAAAGGAGTGAGATGGTGGTGAGAATGTTGCACTGGTGAAAGGAAGTGTTTTTTTTTTTTTTTTTTTGTGATTTTTGGGTCACACCCAGCAGTGCTCAGGGGTTATTCCTGGCTCCAGGCTCAGAAATTGCTCCTGGCAGGCACGGGGGACCATATGGGGCGCCGGGATTTGAACCGATGACCTCCTGCATGAAAGGCAAACGCCTTACCTCCATGCTATCTCTCCGGCCCCATGTGTTTTGTTTTTGTTTTTGTTTTATAACTAAAACCCAACTATCAACATGTTTGTAATTATGGTATTTGAATAAAAATATTATAAAAAATAAAGTTACACTCTGGACTTTCTGTTTTTGTTTGTTTGTTTGTTTTTGGACCACACCCAGTGGCACTCTGGTTACTCCTGGCTCTGCACTCAGAAATTACTCCTTGTAGAGGCCGGAGAGATAGCATGGAGGTAGGGCATTTGCATTGCATGCAGAAGGATGGTGATTTGAATTCCCATTTGGTCCCCCGAGCCTGCCAGGAGCAATTTCTGAGCATAGAGCCAGGAGTGACTCCTGAGCACTGCCGGGTGTGACCGAAAAAACAAAAACAAGGGCCCGGAGAGATAGCACAGCGGTGCTTGCCTTGCAATCAGCCGATCCAGAACCTAAGGTGGTTGGTTCGAATCCCGGTGTCCCATATGGTCCCCTGTGCCTGCCAGGAGCTATTTCTGAGCAGACAGCCAAGAGTAACCCCTGAGCACCGCCAACCCAAAAACCAAAAAAAAAAAAAAAAAAAAAAAAGAAAGAAAAAGAAAAAGAAATTACTCCTTGTAGGCTCAGAAGACAATATGAGATGCTAGGGATCAAACCCGGTCAGCAAGCACCCTAATCACATGCTCTTTTTAGATTAACTTCACCAGCAGTCAACTGTTTTGTCCTATACACAACCCAATCTTATTTGAAATTTTCTAGATATGGATAGAAAAGACTTTGGATAGAAGCCAAAAAAAAAAAAAAAAAACCTGTGTTTAAACTGTCTTTTGACTTTACTGGCAAATATGATTTTGACCAAACCATATGACTGTCTTTAGACTGGGCTTCTACACTATTAAGTGGAGGAGAAAAATAGTTTTCTTGTGGGCCAGAGTGATAGTACTGTGGGTGGGTCGCTTGTCAGACTGATCTGGGTTTGATCCCTGCTACTTCAAATGGTCTCCTGAACCTTCCAGGAGAGATCCTTGAGCACAGAAAATTAATTTCAAAAATGCATAATATTGGCTTTTTAAAAATTCAAAAATAAGAGCTACATTTCATGTATACCACTTCTCTTTCCTTTCATAGTTTCCTATATACCTTTATGCAGCACCAGAAGTCCTGGCCTTATGAGTCAGCTAGAAACTCAGTCCAATGACATAATTTCATAGGAATCACAGTTTAACTGTTTTGTTTAACTTCGATAATGAATCTGGTAACTATTAATGAGAACCTGTCTGTTCTCTAAATCATGTGTTCTCCAAAGGTTCAGAATAAATTCAGAATTTCAAATATGGAAAGAGAGGGATTTAGGTAGATGACCAGAATAAGCCTTGAGTACTGCTGGGTGTGATCATAAGAAAAAAAGTTTGTTTTGCTCAAAAAGGAATATCAAGAAAAGTCATTAATAAAATTTATTAGGAAGAAATTATTCCTACCTTATAAATAAGGACTACAGGCTCATAGAATTCAGTACAATTATGCTAGATAAAAACAGAAGTTGGGGCACAGGGCAGGGGAGACACACAGAACTGGAGAAGGAACTTGCTTTGCATGCTCCTGACCTGGGTTTGATTTCTGGCATCTCAGATGGGTCCCCATATGAACACCACCAAGAATAATTACCGAGTGCAGAGCCAGTTATAACCCCTGAGCATCACTGGGAATGGATCTCCCCGCCCAAAAAAGTAGAAATTAGATGTTCCTTATCGTTTCCTGAAGCTCACAGATTTCTGATTTTCTTACTTGGTGCCTTCACTTTTAGGTTATAACTTCTGGATTCAGGATGAAAATGCTCATATGGAAACATTTGCTTTGACCCCAAAGTTTATTTTTGCCTTTGATTTCAAAAGAATGATTGTAAAATCAAAATAAAAATCCACAAGTGGGGAGATTGCCCCAGGCACCATTTTTCTAGCCCCTTAGGTGGATGGGTCTGATGACGCAGGGTAGCAGTGGAGAAATAATACCAAGCCAGTGAGTTAAAGATTCATTGGAGTCAGTCTGCTTTACCTTCATGCCTCTCTCTGCCTCCCCAAAGCCAGAATTGCTCTCTTTATTCTCTAGAACCAAACCCATCAGGGTGAGGGGAGGACTTGTAATCAGGTGGGATTTTATATACCAAAAGAAGAGATTTAGGGAAAAAGGAAGTTGAGGGAACACCTTTGTTTAGGGCTGTTGTATTACCTTACAAATAATTTTATTTTATTTTATTTTGTTTTGTTTTGTTTTGTTTTGTTTTGTTTTGGGCCACACTCAGCAGCCCTCAGGGGTTACTCCTGTCTCTCTTCTCAGAAATCGCTCCGGGCAGGCACGGAGGACCAAATGGAATGCTGAGATTCGAACCACCATTGGTCCTGGGTCAGCCACTTGCAAGGCAAACGCCCTACCGCTGTGCTATCTCTCCGGTCCAAATCGAAAATATTTTTTGTGGGTGTTAAAATGGTTGTATGAGTTAGGCTTTGTACCTGCTGTGCCTGGTGGACACCATTCCGGGACTTCAGATCTACCTTTCCGACCCAGGGTCCTTTGCTCTGAGCAATGCTGCCTCCCAGAGCCAGAAGGAAGCCCTGCCAGATGCCAGCCAGAGGCCCAGCATCAGACCTGCTTTGTACAAGGGGCACGGCCCTCCTCTTCAGTGGGAGCTTGGCTGCAGGCCATTTCCTGCCTCTCTGACAGTTTCCTCATACCTACTTCTACACCCAACTCCATTCCTCTTTCCCAGCCTTACCTCAAAAGAAAACACTTGGCCTTCTAGAAAGCCTACAGTGGAACAGTGAGTTCACCTGCTATGGCCCAGGGGCAGCACAATCTACTCCTGAAGGGTGATAGCCTGGTTCCCTCTCCAGTTTATGGAGAGGGAGGCCATCTTAGTTCCCCGCTACTAACATCACATGACTATTATGCGTGTTGGGCTCCAGGAACTCAACTCTCTGCTTCTTTGAAGGGGCAGTCTGTCCAAGGACTTGTGTCTGGGAGAGGCTTAGAATAGTGAGCCACACTGCCCCAACCTGTCCCTAGTGTAGGTGTGCTTTTGGGATTTGGACACAGGGACAGAAGTTCCTGGAGGCTCCAGGGCCCCGTTTGGAAATCCAGGGGAGATAAAGATAGGAGATGAGCAGTCCCACTTTTCTTCCAGAGTGGGGCAAGACAAAGTGGATGAAACTGGGATCTTTTCTGCACCACAAGGCCTGTGAGGGTCCTCTGAGGGCTGTTGGTAAGTGGGGCATGAGATAAACAGGGGTTACCCGCAGTGTCCTTTTATCTCTCCCCATGTACCCTTCCTTCTCCCTCCAGAGATCATCAGATCTCTCACATTAGGCAGACCATGGTACTCAGGTCTGTGTATGTACTAAAAAGGGGGTTCTTTACAAAAACGAACCCCACCCATTGGGCCAGTGTGGATCCACTTCAATCCCTGGCATCCCATAGGTCCTCTGAGCTCACCAGGAAATGATCTCTGAGTCAGGAGTAAGCAAGCCCTGAGCACTGCTGAGTGTGCCCCCCCAAAAAAACAAAACAAAACAAAACAAAAAACCCAAAGGGCACCAATAAAGGGCTTTCTAAAGTAACTCAGGCTCTGTCCTCTTGGCTGCTGTACTGGTGCCAAGATCCAGACGTGGCATTCGAGGAGGATCCTATCCTCCTCACCCTTTTTTGCAGGATCCCAGGTTCAAACTGTTGAACCCAACTCAAGCCAGAGCCCTTTGCTGCTGACTTCCCTCTACAGGATTCCAGAATCTTCAGATTTTATCAGGTGACAGCACTGTTATAACAGACAACTCTGATGGCTGAGCTCAGAAAAAACTTCTTGTGTTTAAGCTCGGTCCTATACAGCAAATGGGGGTGTGTACGTCACGAAGGGTCAGGCCTTGCCTTAGGCCAATTCCTTAGCTACGATAGGCCTCAGTATCTCCACCTGGGAGGTGGGTTCATACAAATGTCCCTCCATGCTGTTTCAATGAACTGCATGGAACACAACCGCGGTCTCATTTTTATATCGGATCTGCAGCAGCAGGCTATGTAGCCCTTGACCCTAAGGTTGCCTGGAGCCTGCATAGTGGACACAGCGGATGTTGTGCGCACAATCCCCCACGACCCCAAGCAGGAAGTGTGTGTGTGTGTGTGTGTGTGTGTGTGTGTGTGTGTGTGAGAGAGAGAGAGAGAGAGAGAGAGAGAGAGACAGAGACAGAGAGACAGAGACAGAGAGACAGAGACAGAGAAAGCTGCAAGTGTGTGTGTGTGAGAGAGAGAGACAGAGAGAGAAACAGAGAGAGACAGAAAGAGAGGGGGAGAGAGAGAGAGACACGAAGGATCAGGCCTTGTCTTAGCCCAATCCTTAGCTACCATAGACCTCAGTTTCTCCACCTGGGAAGTGGATTCATACAAATGTCCCTCCATCCTGTTTCAATGCATGAACTGCATGGAACACAACAGCGGGCTCATATCGGATCTGCAGCAGCCCTTGACCCAAAGGTTGCTGGGGCCTGCACAGTGGAGGTTGTACATACATTCCCCACAACCCCAAGCTGCAAGTGTGTGTGTGTGTGTGTGTGTGTGTGTGTGTGAGGGGTTGGGGGGTTGTAAATATGTGTGTATGGGTTCGGGGGAATGTGCTACTGCGGACACCTCCAATACAAGGCGAGGGTGCCGGGGCAGAGGGGTGGACAAGAGGGCCCAGCAGCCGTGCCCTGCATGCAGCAGCGGCCACCTGCGCCTCTGAGCTCCAGGGCTCAGCCTGCGCTCCAGGCAGGCAGGCAGGCAGGCAGGCAGGCAGGCAGGCAGGCAGGCAGGCAAGCACCCTGACCACTCGGGGACCAACTTTCAGCTGCAATGCACCCTGCTGCGCTGTCTAACGGGATCGGGAGACCCAGCGGATGGGCAGGAGGGCGGGCGGGCGGACGGGCGAGCAAGGAGTTAAGCCGGGCCGCGCGCCTGTCAGACGCGAGCATGTGCAGTTTGCAAGCGTCCTCGGGGGGTGAGCTCCGGGGCGCAGCCGGGGGTGGGGGGGCGCGGGCAGCGGCGGCTGCAGCCCCCCTACAACCCCACTACCACCAACCACCCCCCAAATACAACCCAGCCCCGCAGCCCCGGGGTTGCAGACACAGCGTGCGGGACCAGGGCTGGGCTGCCGGGCTGCCGGCGCGGGGGGGAGCCCGAGCGCCCCAAGTGGGGGCGGGGAGCAGGCGGCGGCTGGTTCTCTCCCTGCACCGGGGCGGACAGAAGGCAGAGGATTGCAACGAGCCATTCGGGCCGGGCCCAGGGGCGCTCCTGGCCGCACCTGCGCCCCCCCGGGCAGCCGGCCCAGCCGTGCACCCCTCCCGCTCCAGATCCGGCTCCGCAGCGGTGCGGTAGGTGCCCCCGATGCACGATCGAGGCCTGCCCGCCCGGAGCTAGGGGCCCCCCGGGCAAGCTCCCGGGCTCCCGGGCGCGCTGGGCACCGCTTTTGGGGTGGGGGGAACCGGGCCCGGCCCGACCCCGCCGGCTTCTTCTTCGCTGCTTTCGCTTTCGGCCCGGTGCTCCAGGGAGTCCCTTGCAGGGGGATGTGCGCCCAGGGGGGTGTGTTGTTGGGTTATTATTATTATTATTTTTTTTGAGGGGGACTCGCTGGCAACTTTCCCCCTCCCGAGACAAAAGGGAATTTGGGGAGATGCAATAAATAGGATGAAACAGGGGATCTAGAGGAAGAGCTTGGCTTGGTACCCTATTGACACCCCACCTCTGGAGAGTTGGAGGGCATCCCCCCTTCCAGGCTGGGTGGCATGTTGGGGCGCAGGAGTAGGAACCCACCACCCTCCTGAGTTGGCATGGCATTCGGGGACTTTCCCATCCCTGGAAAAGGGCATCCCGCTTCCTCCCCTGGGGTGCTCCGAAGGGATGGGGGACAGACACCCTTAGGTGTCCTCTGCACCACCAGGGTTGAGTTGAGTTGAGTTGAGCCTGGCCAGGGGACCTTAGGGGAACCCCTGGGCCGCCTTCTGCCCTTCCCCGAGCTCGATCCTCCAGGGGTTGCTGCAGGACCGGTGCAGGGATGGGGAGGGGAGGGTGGACCGTTACAAGCCGCCTCCAGGCCCGGGCAGGCCACTTCCTTCCCCTCTTTCTCTGCACAGGCAAAGGGACCCTCTTCCTTCCCTTCCTCCCTTCCTGGGACCGGGTCTCCGCCTTCCTCGATGGCTTTTCCCAGGGTCTGTTTAGTCTCTTCAGGTGCAGAGGACTACAGGCTGGCTGGCAGGTTGTTCTCCTGCAGCCTCTCACCCTCCCAGAGGGAGAGCCGGAGTCGGGGAGCGCTTGCCTGCCTGCCTGCCTGCCTGCCTGCCTGCCTGCCAGGGTAACCTTGGGGCTTCTGCTCACCAATTCTCCTGGGTGGTGAAAGGGCTAGTTGGCTCTCTGGCTTCTTACTGGGTCAGGATGGAGATCCTGGGCTTTCTCAGGAAGGTGGGGTGTGTGTGGGGTGTCCACAGAACAGCTGACTGATGCCCTGGAAGTGATGGATCTTTCTAGGATTCTAAGTCTTCTAGCTCCTGTGTCTCTGGAAACCTGGTACCTTCAGTTCCCTGCTGGTTTGCACATAGTCCCTTGTACATAGCACATACTTTCCAGCTCCTGCAGGATGGCAAGGCAGAGCCACATCTGTTGGACTGTGGAGCCAGAAAGCCTGGCAGGGGAGAATGAGGCGCCTGAGCTGCCTGGGGTACCCTCCTGCCTGAACTCATGATAACCAGTGATGGAGGTGGGTAGGCTTGCCTGGCAGGCTGGGCCAAGATGTGGCAGGGACCTTCTCTCCCAGGCTTTCTCTGTGGGCACAGAGAGGGGTAATTGGTCACAGTGGGAGATAGACCGACTCATGTATCTGATTTTTTTTTGGGGGGGTGGGACACCCGGCAACGCTCAGGGGTTACTCCTGGCTCTGCACTCAGTATTACTTCTGGCAGGCTTAGGGGACTATGTGGGATGCTGGGAATTGAACCTTGGTCAGATGCAAGGCAAAAACCCTATCTGCTGTGCTATTGCACCAGTCCCTGTATTTGATTCTTGGGGGTAAATGAATGGACTTTGCTTGGATTTGATTACAAACAGTTACAGGACTGAAGATGATTCCAGAATGAGTCGAGGGCAACAGGAGAATGTGAAGCCCCCTATGCTGTTTATTTAGAATAGCCGAAGCCCTGCGCAGGTGTTAAACCAGAAGCACCTGCTCTTCCTGGGACCTTTTGCTCTATCTAAACAGTCAGGGCCCAGCCCAGGGGCCTTATCATGAGCTATTTATTTAGCCCTGAGAATGATACAGACCTTTGACCTCCCTACTCCTAAATGGAGAGAGAAGGGACTTTTTTTTTCCATGAACTGTTCCTCTCATATTCTCTGTAAGAGGAGAACAAGAAACCCCTCTAACTTCCTCCACAAAGGGAGGAGGGCAGATGCCTTTTACATCTAGAACTCTACTTAAGAGTGTCAGGTCCTTGAGTGGGAGAAGTTCATAGAACTAGGGAACATTATGCTGTGTTTACTTAACTTGTGTGGAATTTACTTGTTGGTTCTAAAGAGAAAGGTGCCATTTAAAAGCAAGGGGAAGGGGGCCGGAGCGATAGCACAGTGGTAAATGCATGTGGCTGACGCTGGACCAACCGGGTTCTATTTCCGGCACCCCATATGGTCCCCTGAGCCTGTCAGGAGCAATTTCTGAGCACAGAGCCAGGAGTAACCACTGAGTGTTTCTGGGTGTGACCCCAAAATCCAAAAATAAAATAAAAAGAAGGGGAGACGACAGCTTTTGAGATAGCGCAGGGGTTCGTTTGAAAAGTAATTTTGAGGAATGGGGAGATGGCTCAGTGAGCCTGAGAGCAGGCTTTGCATACTGGGTGTCTGAATTCCTACCACTGTAGGGCTCCTTGAGCAACCAAATCTGAGACACTACTGGGAATGATCTCTGAGCACTGAGCTGGGAGTAGCCTCCTGCGTACCGCTGGGTTTGGCACCCACAATCGAGCAACAACACCCCCCTCAAGAAACCCAGAAGCCACCCTCAACAATCCAACCCCCTAAAACAAAAGGAAAAGTAGTTTGCGTCAGAAAGGCTGTCAGCAGCAGTGAAGTGCCCTGGGGACTGTGTCCAGCCACTACATGGGTGACAGTCACCCTCCAAGCTCGAGCAGGGTCTTTTATCATCTTGGGTTCTCTGGTGTTAAAGTTGAGACCCGGACAAGGACGGTAAAGTAAAGCTCCCAGGTCTTATCAGATCTGGCTGTCCTTGAGGGAGGGAACTCGAACCCTTCACAGCCCTGCGGCTTACAAATTTGTATCCTTTCCATTTTCTCCCTCCTCCCTTTCCCCGAATTTATAGACAAGGCCTCTTGGCTTATTTATTATTTATTGATAGGAACCTGCCTCTTAAGGTGTGGATAATTTTACCTGATGGTGCTCAGGGCCGATACTCCCTGCGGTGTCTGGGGGTCACCCTTGGCGGTGCCCAGGGGACCCTGCGGTGCCAGGGATCGAACCCTGGTCTCCTTTGAGCCATCTCCCCAGGCTCCATTGTGTGGATAATTTTGACTTGGCAAACCCTCAGCGCTCTTTGTGGTTGCACCTGGTTAAGGAGGACATGTAGGAAAGAATTCTGATGCTCTGAGCAGGAAGAAACTCAGTCTTTTTGGCGAGGTCTTCTGGATTTGGAGATGTTGTACTTGAAAAATAAATGTAAGCTGCGTTTTCTAGCGAGGGGAGGGCAGCTGCACACTTGATTGTTTACTCCTGAGGGAAACTGAGTCGCATTGCAATATCACATCGGTGTGGTGTGTGTGTGAAGTTTTCCTTTCTTGCAAAAAGAGAGTAGGTGCATGCCTAAATTAGAGGAGGCCTGTAGGTCTTACTTTTTCTCATGATGAAATAACGTTGCAATGTTAAGTTCATGTGTTTTGTTTCAGATGTACTTTGTTTGCTTTTTGGGCCACACTCAGTGGTCTCAGGAGTTACTCCTGGCTCTGTGCTCAAAAATTGCCTTGGCAGGCTCAGGGGACCATAGGGGCTGCTGGGGATTGAACCCAGGTCCATCCTGGGTTTGCAGCTTGCCAGGTAAACACCCTATAGCTGTGCTATCGCTCTGGTCCTTAGATGTATATTTGTAGGCTGGTGTGATAGTATTGAGAGCTGGGTGCTTGCTTGCCTTGCATGTGCCCAGCGTGGATTCTATCCCTGGCATCCTATGTGATCTTCAGAGCAGGATTGATTCCTGAGCTCAGGCAGGAGAAACCCTTGAGTTCTACCAGATGTGGTTTCAAAACAAACCAAAATAAGGTGTATATTTGCCTCCAAATTTAAGCTTATGGGATGCTTTTGTATTCACGGAAAAGGAAGAGCTTTTTGTTTATTTTGGAGCCACACCGAGCTGTGCTCAGTGCTTATTCCTGACTCTGCTCTCAGGAATCATTCTTGGTAGTGTTAGGAAGGGGGGGGGGGCAGGCAGATGGAGTGCTGGGGATTGAATTTGGATTGGCTGCATGCAAGGCAAGCTCTTTGCCTATTGTTCTAAGTCTCCAGCTCTGAAAAAGAAGTGCAACACATATCCACAGGGAGAAGAGAAGAATGAGAATAAGTAATCTGTCTTATCTTCCAGATGGAGGGTTTTTGCTTCTTTCCCTGAATTCACATTTGTCACACTCACCTCTGCCCATGTCCCTAGGTAAAATTTTTATGGGTTGGGGAGTCACAAAATGATATGAACCCTTGCTCCTTCAGAAGCTGGTTCTGAAAAGTAACTTGACACAAGTCTGTGGGTGCTTCCCTCTTTGGGTCAGTCACAATCCAGTGTGGCAACTTGAGTAACCAAAATCCTTGCCAATGCCTAAATTTGAGATTCTAGTTCCCTTTCATTCGTTCCTCTGATGACTCCTCAACAAGTAGTGTGATATGTTTTCGGGGCACTTGGAGTCAAGTGTGGCTGGCATTGTAGAAAGAATGGCATCTTGAAACTAGGGCAGATAGTCGCCATGGTCAAGACCTGGGCTCTTGCATAGCTCCTTCCTGCTCTTTCATATTCTGGAACAGTCTTTTCCAAAATGGGCAGTACAGCCCCTTGCCCCAACCCCAAAAGACACTGGAACTATGGCGGCTCAGGGGAGGTGGTATAACCTTGGGTGCAACTGGGAGACATTTTGCCTAAAGAGGGCAATTTCCAAGGGGGAATGGCTGATTTCATTTTTTTTAAGGGGCTACACACCAAAATCAGTTTGGGAACCTTCTGATCTAGAAGTAGTACTGTTCAAAATAAATAAATAAATAAATAAATAAACAAATGACTTGCATTGTCGAGTCCTAACTTACCATAAGAAGGCTAATCCAAAAGAGCACACTTTCTGCTATTCCTCACCACTTCAGAAGACCTTCACAGACAGTATACTGGTTTAGTCCCTCTGACTTCTTCCAAAGTTGGTTATGAATGAGAAATGCCTTCTAGCTGGTTCATTCATTTCTTGTTTCCTCTGAGTATTGAAGGGGCACCTCTGTCAAATGACTTTCTGGAATGGTCTATTTCCACTAGAGAGGTCATTCACCCTGAGTTTTTATAAAGCCTTGACACCAGCCCTGAGGAGTGAGGGATGCCAGCCAAGAAAGAGATTGAAGGGCCACAAAGAGAAGATTCTTTCCTCCTATGAAGGGTGATTAATGCCTCAAGATCAAATGTACTTCCTTGGGCTCTATGGTTTCCTTGTTTGTAGTCATTAGAGCAAACAGCTCTGGTGCAAACTAGAAACCCACCTTATCAACAGTAACTGCCTTTTCTCATAGCAGTGAAGGGATGTTCCTTTTAGATCACCAAAAAGTCTCATTCCCTTTAGTACTGTTGTCCTTGGCAAGTCCCTATTTTTCTTAATTCCTAGGAATTCCCTCCTTCTTGTTGCCAATATATATTTTTAAAGCCAGAGTGTTTTATCTACTTAAAAAAAACAATTATGGACAAGAAATATTACCAGTGAACAACACAAGCAGTTACTCCAGATATTTTTTTTTGTTATTGTATTCTTTTGTCTGACACTAAGAGATGACCTTCTTACTTGTAAATTCCTTGAAGTTTTCATATAATTCGTACAGTTTCTAATATATGAGAAGTGCTTATTAATCATCCGTGGTACTTGGATGTAATTAGATTCTCAGATTCCTATGTCATTGGGCCGTGATGTTTGTGTAGGAGCTGGTGATTTGCAGAGGTTTCCAGAATGAGAAAATCTGGGATCTCTTCCTGACTCTTGTTTGACCTTGAAAAACTCATCTGACTTGCCACAAATGGAGCTTCAGCTGGATTCAGTGGTCAGAGTAGTAATAACAATGGTAACTGTCGTGTATGCCAGGCATTGGGCATATGTCTTCCTCTCACAGCAATAGCTATTCTTATTTTTGTGTTTTGGAACAAACCCAGCAATGCTCAGGGATCACTTCTGGTTCTGCACTCAGAAATTACTCCTGGCAGTGCTTGGGGGACCATATATATGTTAGGGATCAAACCCAAGATAATTGGCTGAAAGACAAGCACCTTACCTGTTGTACTATTACTCCAGCCTTGGACCTATTCTTTTTGTTAATTAAGTAATTATTATTATTTCTTGCCTCACAGTGGTATTCAGGAGCCTCAGCCAATACAGGCTGAGGATGGATGCTGCTCGGGCCTTGTATTGCTGGGGAGTATCTGGGTAACCCTGGCAATTTTCAGGGGTCCCTAGAGCCATATCTAGAGGTGTTCAGGGGACCTTCAGGGCTGCATCTGGTAATGCAATGTAGATTGTGTAATACCAGAAACTGAACCATGGTTAGCTGCATGGAAGACTCATGCCTTCACCCTTGTACTCTCTTTTTGGCCTGAGATAGTACACATAACTACATGTGTTTCACAACTAGAAAAACTGAAACTCTGAAAAAAAAAAAGATAAAGTGAATGCACAGGTTATCAGATATTCAATATGCAAACTGAGATTTGTTCAGAGATCTGTCGGATTCTGTTATTTTTGTGGCCCTGAATCTGGAGATGGAACAAATATTGGGCAGAAGGTGAAAGTGGAGGCACTATTAATTAAGATATAAGCAGGAGAGTTGGGATGGAGTAAGCATAGCTAGTTAATAGGGGTTGTAAATTCCTATTTGGAAAAACAACATCCCACGAATATTTGGAGGAGAGAGAGGTCAGTTCTCTGCATTGGGCAAAGTAGACCAGATGGCCTGGGAGTTGCTGTAAGAGAACAGACTTTCTGTTGGCATAGCACTGTGTCTCATCAACCCCATTTCAATTTGATGGAAAGCCCCATTTTTCTTTTGCATAACAGTCTCTGTGGGAGCATTTTTCTGCCTGCAAATCCACTGTATTAATCATAGCTTTATCAATAGATTAAAATAATTTTGTATTATAACTTGTAAGTTTCAGGGGTGCAACACAAAAATCAGCATACATGTCTAGCCCCACAGCAGTGTATTTTTTGCACATTCTTAACTCCAGTCATCCTCTTCGTGTCCCTTGCCCATTATTATAATCCATCTGTGGAGACCGCATCAAAATTCTGTGGTCCCCAGTTTACTCCGTAAAGTATAGTAAATATATAGTAAATAAATGTATAGTAAACCATAGTAAAAATGATCGTGTTCTCAGATAGTATTTGTGGCATCTAATTTTTGATTCATATAGAATTCCTTTCTGTTGACATGATTCTTTTCTCTTTCATTCTTGTTTGCTCCAACTCTCAGACTTCTCTACTTCTTTGAGAAACTCATGGAAGAATGTTGAGTGTGGTCTGTCTCCCACTTTGGGTGAGAATGATGACACATAGCGGAGCATCATGCTCGGGGTCAGAGACTAGAGTCCTTGCTTCAGCTAAGTGACTCTGAGAAGATCAGATGACTACTTGAACTTTGATTCCCTTATTTGTGAAATAAAAAATTGGGGATAAATAAAACTCTTCCAGCAACAATGCTAGATGAGTCAGTAAAGTCTGGATAATATGATCCTTTCTCAGAAAGTCATTTAGCTGGTTGGAAAGTCAGAGCTTGGAGAGTAGAAATTGGATTGAAGGAGAAAGGCATTTCCTAGGAAGTTAAGAGGCAAAGTCAGAGCGGGACTAAAGTCCCTTTTTGTGAAGGGGTATTATGTGATCATTTCTTCTTTGTTTAAATAGGACAGTTGAGGGTGGTGTCTATTCACTCTAATACTTACCATCTCCTAATTTTCAGAGAACACCCTTGTATCATGTGAACATAAATGTCACACTCCACTCCTCTTCCAACTGTCCCCATGTGGGGCTGGAGCGATAGCACAGCAGGCATGGCATATGCCTTGCACATGGCTGACCTGGGTTCAATCCCTGGCATCCCATATGGTCTCCTGAGCCTGCCAGGAGTAATTTCTGAGTGCAGAGCCAGGACATAGCCACTGGGTGTGTCCTCCAAAAGAGAAAACAAAACAAAAAACCAAAATCAACTGTCCTCAAGTGAAGGCAACAGCAAGTCACCCACTGGCATGCTACATATTCTTCACTAGGCAGGATCCAGCACCTGGTTCAATTTACAATTTCCTCAGGACTCAGGACCAGGAGTGTTTTCTATTTTTCAGGTGATGCTCTGTGAGTGACATTATGCCTCTGATGTTGCCTTGAAGGGGAAAGCCATACCACAAGTTCAGCCCCTCTAGGAATCAAGGAACCACAGCATTCCATTTCTGGAAATCCCTGGATTTCCCCGGGAACAAAGCTATATGTCCAAAGAACCTTTGGTTCTATTTCCCATCTGTTTTCATTTCATCATAGTGAGAAGGTTAAAGAATAAATGAGTGAATTCCCACTGAACTCACCAAACCAATCTCTTCTGGCCCTGCTAACCTTATTTCTTCCCCTTAGCTCCTTATTTATGACCCGATACCAATTATTTCTAATAGTGCTTACCATGCCATTGGGAATATGAAATATGATTTTAGTAGTACAGAGATAAACATTTTACTTTAATAGCTATGTTTTTAATGAGTATAAAGAAACATGACTAATTGGGATGTTCTCATAAAGTAACTTACTTTGGTTTCCTGTTGTCTTGTATGTTTATTTAGTTGAATGAGTTCATTACCTGCCCTTGAATAAAGTCTTACACTCATAATGTTCTAGGCCTTGCTTGGATAGGAGAAGGTCTTCTGGTCACTTTAACACACACACACACACACACACACAGACTCCATTTAGGTTTTAATTTATTTAGTCCTTTGTCACTGTGCTGGCCAGGGCAAGACAAGTCTCTTCTAGCAGCATGTCTGTTGGTGCATGCTGGCTTCCTGGACCTGGCAGGTACCACATCCTGATTCTTTTATGTCTGTATTTATGGATTCTCAAAGATTCAGCCCCTCTCTCTCATACACACCCCACACCCCAGCCCCACCCAGCTGGGATTAATCTCAGATAAATTGAAAAGAGTAAATTATTTTGTTCCAGTCTGCTTTGGCCCTAGTCCTTCTGTCTATCTGTCCACGTCACCCTCTTGAACAAGTCCTGCTTTGATCTTTGACCAGACCCTCTTGCTTACAGCCTCCATTAATTTAAGACAACGGTCACACAGCCTTTAGCTCACTGATCCCGGAAATGCAGGCTTACACCCAGTTCTGCTTGGAGCCAGCTGTGTGTCCTTTGTCACAAGTCTTAGGTCTCTTGAGAAGAAGCTGATCCACTTTGACCTCCCAGTTGCAGGGCTAGACATCAGGTCTGCTGAGTGGATGTGTGCTGGCATTGTCTCTTACCAGCATGGAAGCATCAGTCCTGTATGTCTAGGTGCCTTTGTGAAGACTTCTGGTTGAACCTTTCAGTCAAACTATCCAAAGAAACCCCATGGTTGTATGAATATAACTGTTGAGGATATAAGATTAGAGTGCATATATTTAACTAAAATTTTAGACTTCTTTTTCACTGCTGGGATCAAACTCAGAGCCTCCAAGGTTCAAGGCCAGTGCTCTAACCCTGGGCTACATTCCTAGCCCCTTAATTAAAAAGATTAACAACTAACATTTATGGAGTACTTACAGGAGCTCCTATTTTAAGTGCTGCAAACATGCTTTTTTATTTACTCCTCATGAGGAAGGCACTTGTATTATCTATATAATGCGTAAATGGAAGCACCAGAGCTCAGATTCAAAGTGTTACTGCGCTTTCAAATCCCACACTCTAACTTGTTACACAGGGGGCTGGGCAGCCGTGCCAACTTATGTATTAGAAACGTGATCACAGTTTCTCCACCCTGGCTTTCATGCTTTCTGGCCATTGACTTTGCCAGCTTTTCTAACCGCTTCTTCCAATGCCCTTTACCAGATTTCAATTCACAGCCCAGCTCTCTGCCATGGACATTCCTTCCCCAGACTACATATTGTTTCCCTGCCTGGAAATCCCCTACACCCCCACATCTGCCTTGCTTTCTCTCTCAGTTCTTTTTAAAAAGTCACAGTTTATCTTTGTTGGGAAGATAGAGTTGACCAAAAGCACTTCAGCTGGAATCTTTCTTTGTTGTTGATTTTTGGATTTGGGGCCACACCTGACTATCTAATACTTAGGGCTTACTCCTAGCTCTGTGCTCAGGGATCTCTCCTGGTGGTCTCGCTGGACTATATCGAGGTGTCAGGAATCAAACCTGGGTTTTGGCCGCATTGGAGGCAAGTGCCTTGCCCACTGCTCTATCATTCTGCCTTCAGCTGGGATTGTTTAACTCCTCTTCTAATTTCTTGGCTCCACTGGCAACTGTGTACTTTTATGCAGTGGTGAAGGGTAGTAACAAACCCAGATCCTTATCTCTGTACCACAAGCTTAGCAGTTGCTGACTTTGGCAAGGTCTTTGACCTCTCTGAACCTTAGCTTCACTATTTTTGTTTTTGTTGTATGGCCACAGCTGTTGGCACTCAGTGCTTACTTCTGGCTCTGTGCTCAGGAATCACTCCTGAAGGAGCTTGGAGGACAATATGGGGCTTCAGGGATTGAACACAGGTCATCCGCATTCAAGGCAAGTACCTTACCCACCGCACTACCTCTCTGGCCTCTCAATTTCAGTACTTTTAAAAGGTGGGTTTCAGGGCCAGCACAGCAGGCAGGGCATTTGCTTTGCACGCTGACGACTTGGGTTCAATCCCCCAGCATCTATTATGGTGTCCCAAGCCTGCCAGGAGCAATTTCTGAATGTAGAGCCAGAAGTAACCCCTGAACACCACTGGGTGTGGTCCAAAACCAAAAACAACAATAGGTTTTGATACATGATCATTTATTACAGTCTTCGTTCAGGCTTGCCTTTTTAAACTTGTCCACGCTGAATTTGAAGGTTTTCCTGGCCTTGTTTGGTCTCTGTTAGCATCTCTCAAGGTTCTGCACAAGGATTCATGCTCAGTTGGGCTTTAATAATATTAGTTGGCTGGCTGGGGGGAAATGCTATTGTAAGTCAACTTTGGCCTTGAGCAATATTGAGACATTGCCTTCTGCAGGACTTCTTCACAGTTCCACTGTTTGTCCCTCTTTTCTTTTCTTTTTTCTTTTTTTTGGTTTTTGGGCCACACCTGGCGGTGCTCAGGGGTTACTCCTGGCTGTCTGCTCAGAAATAGCTCCTGGCAGGCACGGGGGACCATAGGGGACACCGGGATTCAAACCAACCACCTTTGGTCCTGGATAGGCTGCTTGCAAGGCAAACGCCGCTGTACTATCTCTCCGGGCCCCCTCTTTTCTTTTCTTTTCTTTTGGTTTTTGGGTCACACTCGGCAGCGCTCAGGGGTCACTCCTGGCTCTATGCTCAGAAATCGCTCCTGGCAGGCTCCAGGGACCATATGGGATGCTGGGATTCCAACCACTGTCCCTCTGCATGCAAGGCAAATGCCCTGTCTTCACGCTATCTCTCCGGTCCCTGTCCCTCTTTTCTTCAGAAGTTTATAACAAATGTTTTGGGTCCACTATGCTGCACTCATTCTTTAAGTGATCTAATGTGATGCTATTAAGGCCTTTATGCCCTTCTCTGTAGTTTTAAAATCTAGAACCGCCACAAACTAAAAGTAATTTTACCATCAAATTATGGCAAAACTGGCCCTGAATTTACAGGCGACTATTGATGGACTTTCTCTGCAGGGTGTCCCTCTACCTAGGCTGGGCTAGTAGTGGAATCTAGAAGCTCTGCTGTAGCCCCTGCTGTGAGGATTTTTTTTTTTTGCATATTTTTTTTTATTTAAACACCTTGATTACATACATGATTGTGTTTGGGTTTCAGTCATAAATGCTGTGAGGATTTTACAATCTGATGGATGTACCCTACATCCTAGCTGCTTTTTAAAGAAAATTATTTTATTTTATTTTTTTGGGGGGTCACACAGGGGTTACTTCTGTCTCTGCTCTCAGAAATTCCTCCTGGCAGGCTCTGGAGACCATATGGGATGCCGGGAATCGAACCCAGGTCTGTCCTGGGTTGGCTGTATGCAAGGCAAACGCCCTACCACTGTACTATCTCTCTGGCCCCATAACCACTTCTTTATTAAAAAAATTTTTTTTTGGGGGGGGCCACACATGACCATGCTTCAGGGTTACTCCTGTCTCTGTGCTCAGAAGTTGCTCCTGGCATGCTCTGGGGACCATATGGGATGCCAGAAATTGAACCCAGGTCTGTCCTGGATCAGCTGTGTGCAAGGCAAATGCCCTACTACTGTGCGATCTCTCTGGCCCCTGACCTAGCCACTTTTTAAGTTATTTTCTGGCTGCATCTTTTTTTTTTTTTCATTGAAGTCAGTTTACTTTTATTCCATGGCCCTGTCTGCCCTGGGTCTCTGCCATGTGCTCATTTTTTTTTTAATATAATTTTTATTTTGATCATAGTGGCTTACATATTGTTGACAATAATATTTTAGGTACATATTTACATAAAATCAGGGGGGATTCCCATCCCCAAATTGTCCTCCCTACTCCCCCGTTTCTGTCTTACCTCCCATTTCCTCTTCCCTCACCCCCAGGGCGGCTAGAATATGTGGTCCCCTCTGTCTCTAACCAACTACTTAGTAGTCTTGCATCAGTTTGGTCTTGATGCCTCCCTTATTTCCCCCTCTAAGTAGGGGCAGGGGTAGCTAGTTCAAGTTGCGTGGTTTTGCCTGAAAAAGAGAAAATAAATAAACCGGGGTAAGAGTTTAATACCCCGAAAATGGGCAGAATCCTTCTAGAGGTTCTCATCATCGATTTGGGAAATGAAGGAGAAAAAGAAGTTGAAACACTCCACCAGTACCAAAAGAAGTGTCAAATATCCAGTGAGGACTCCAGCTATAACGATAAGCACCACAAAAAAACAGATAAAAAATAAACCAAAACAAACTAAAAACAAACACAAACAAACAAAAAACACGCCGTGGTCTTGAAATAAGAAACATGGCGTAGCACATAACGAAAGAAAAGATCTGGCTGCATCTTACAGTGCTCAGGGCTTACAGGATTACTCCTGGTAGGGCATGAGGAGTACTGGGGATGAAACCCATGTCAGCTGCGTGCAAGATAAGTACCCTGCCCACTGTAGTATTTCTCTGGCCCCCATCCTAGCTTCTTAAACTGTGAGTCATGACTTTATGTGGATCACATCACTTTTGGGGTGCATTTGGGGCTACACTCCTTGCTGCTTAGTATCTGTCCCTGGCTCTGTAGTCAGGAATGTTCCCTGACAATGTTCAAGAACCATACGTGGTACCTGGGACTTGAACTTAGGTTGGCAGAATGCAAGGCAAGCACTGTGCTTGCTGTACTATCTCTGTGGTCCATACATTACTTTTTACTATTGTTTTTGTTTGTTTGTTTGCTTTCGGACCACACCTGGCAGTGCTCAAAGGTTACTCCTGGCTCTGTGCTCAGAAATCACTCCTGGCAGGTTCAGGGGACCAAACCTGAGTTCGTTCCAGGTCGTCTGTATGCAAGGCAAATGCCCTAACACTGTGCTATCACTCTGACCCCTTTACTGTTGTTTTAAAATAAATTTCTTTATGACTTATTATTAGTGTTTTGTTTGCCTATTTTAAATGTCTTTATACCAGCAAAGAAATAAAGAAGCCCTGATCTATTAAATTAAAAAACTTTTTTAAAAAGTACTTAAAAAACTGGGCTGGAGCAATAGCACAACAGTAGGGCGTTTGTTTGCCTTGCATGTGGCTGATCCAGGACGGACCTCGGTTCGATCCTCAGGGTCCCGTTTAGTTCCCCAATCCAAGAGCGATTTCTAAGCATATAGTTAGGAGAACCCCTGAGTGCCACCAGCTGTGACCCTAATCCCCCCCAAAAAAAAAGTACTTAAAAACTTTATTCTCAATGTTTGGGGTAAGGGTTTATGGGATTGCACAGTGTTTCTCTGGAGAAGTGTATTGGCATTGTAGTGTGTGTGTGTGTGTGTGCCTGTGCCTCCATTTTACCTCCTTCCAGGACAACCATAAACAGAGACTTAGATTTGTACACAAACCAAAACCAAACAAAACCAAATTATTGCATTACTCTGTTTTACTTATCTGGATTACTTATTTTTGACTACTCCTGTCCCTTTAAATTTTTACCTGAGACAGGTGCTTCTCTGGCCTCGCTCATCTCTCCCTGCATCATTGCTAATCCCTCTTCCCACTGTTCTGTGGAGCAGCAGGTTGTCTTTAGTGGAAGTGTCTGCTCCTGTTTGCTTTGCAGTTGAACTTGAGTAGGGCCCAATCAGACCTGTGACACTCAGCTCTGCAGAGAGGTTTGGACTCTGGTTCCTGGTGGCATTTCTACATCCGGGTGTTATCTGGTGGTCAGGTCAGCCTAGTTACTCTTTTTCTTTTTGTTTGATTTTGTTTTTGGGCCACACCCTGAGATGCTCAGATGCTTGGCTCTGGACACAGTAATTACTCTTGGTGGTGCTTGGAGGAACATATGGGGTACTAATGAGATAACTGGGTTGGCTGCTAGCTGTGTGCAAGGCAAATGCCCTACCTGCTGTACTATCATTCCTCCCCTCCTTTACTTCTTTTGGGGAAGTGAAGAAACTGCTATATTTTTTGTACCATAAGACACCCCCCCAAAAAAAAAGTGCATTTTATGGAGCAAATGCCACCTGGAGCTTAAGCCTGAGTGCAGGGGAGGAGAGCATCTAAAATCTATGTGCATCTTATGGTAAGGTGAGTTTTATAAAGCGAAAATCTGGTACTTCTTTGAGCATAGTTGGCTGTTAATTCCCACAGCTGCTTTGACCGACTATTTTAAAAATATCCAAATGCTTCAAGAAAAAGACAACAGTAAAATGTGTACATTGATGGACTCAGAAGTGTTCTACTATGCTTTCTTCATATTTGGCTGAGGAGATGGTGAGGGAGGCTTGGATTTGTGAAGGTTAGTGGCAGAGTCAGGCTTCAGAGACATGTTTCTGGACCTCCCACCTGCTGTGCTCTGCAGTTTCCCAGGTCCCAGGTGTCCTCAAAACCAGAGAGGACACACGGGTCACTTAGTTGTTCCCTCTTAATTGAAGGGAATGTCTTTTTCTATGTATGTTTTAACCCCTTGTCTCTGTTTGGCAGTGATGTCCAGGCGTTACCTCTGGGAGTTGAGACTGCGTTCTTCCCATGGTTAAATAACTAGCTTTGTTTAGAATTTAAAACCAAAGTTTTATGCCTCCCCTTTTTGATGTTGGTTTTTTTGTGGGGGGTGAACTACCCCCTACAAATAACCAATTATTTAGGGATGACTTTTGACTCTGCTCAGGGACCCTATGGGGTGCCAGGGATGGGACTCTGGTAGGCCATCTGCAAGGTAAGGACCCTATTTGCTGTATTGTCACTCCAGCACCCCAAAGTACTTTTTTTTGTTTGTTTGTCTTTGGGCCACACCGGGTGATACTCAGGCTATGTGCTCAGAAATTGCTCCTGGCTTGGGGACCATATGGGACACTGAGGATCAAACCCAGGTCTATCCTGGGTCAGAAATCTGCAAGACAAATACCCTACCATTGTGTTCTGACCCCCCAAAGTACTTTTGACTACATTTCCCCCCTACTCATTGGAGGTCCCTGAGATCATTGTTTTGTCTGTATTCTTGTCCATGATTCCTCCTCTTGGTAGAGCATTTTCCATAAATATCCTTAAGCGTCCTCTTACATATTGTTTACTCATCTTCTTATCCATTAAGGAAGACGTTCCCCAGACCAAGCCTGGCACATATTTGACTTCTTTTTAAACACATCTTGGCCTCCAGACATTGAACCATTTATCATTTCTCTGGCCCCTACAGATGACTTGTGGTCTTTTACCTATTGTCATTATGCTGGAAAATGCTGAGATATAGTGTACTCAAAATTAATCATAGGAAGGAAATTTTCCCAAGGTGCCCAATGGAATAGACCTCTTAAACTCTGTAGAATGACTGCATTGTCTATATACTCACTGTTTGGGAGTTTCAGGTTGATATATGTAAAAGGCCATTGAATTTATTGTGTGGAATTGATCATTCGAAGCCCCTCATGCCAAATCCTGTTTGTTCCATTATTCCCTAAGTATTGCAGTTTTCCCTGGCTTCTAGGGACATATGATCTGGAATAATGTCCCCCTTTATTGATTTATAATACAATAATTTCAAAGATCTGTCAATGCCTTCTAATCGCCTTGAATAAAATTGATAGATCATGGGGCCGGGAAGGTGGCGCTAGAGGTAAGGTGTCTACCTTGCAAGCGCTAGCATAGACGGACCTCGGTTCGATCCCCTGGCATCCCATATGGTCCCCCCAAGCCAGGGGCAATTTCTGAGCACATAGCCAGGAGTAACCCCTGAGCATCAAACAGGTGTGGCCCAAAAACCAAAAAAAAAAAAAAAAAAAAGAAAAAAAGAAAGAAAAAAATGTGATAGATCATATGGCCAACTTACAAATATCTATAAATTTTGGGATTTTGTAAGTCAGAGAGAGAGAGAGAGAGAAAAACACAGAATGCTCTCACTCATCTATGGGTTTTAAGAAAAATGAAAGACATTCTTGCAATAATAATTTTCAGACACAAAAGAGAAAAGAGCTGGAAGTTCCAGCTCACCTCAGGAAGCTCACCACAAAGAGCGATGAGTTTAGTTAGAGAAATAACTACATTTTGAACTGTCCTAATAATGAGAATGTATGAGGGAAATGGAGAGCCTGGTTAGAGTACAGGCGGGGGTAGGGTGGGGAGGAGGGAGACTTGGGACATTGGTGATGGGAATGTTGCACTGGTGATGGGTGGTGTTCTTGACATGAGTGAAACCCAAACACAATCATGTATGTAATCAAGGTGTTTAATAAAAATAAAATAAAAATAAAAAATAAAAATTTTATTTAAAAAAAAATTTGGGGATTTTGTTGTTGTTTTTCTTTGGGCCTCCCAAGTGATGTTGGAAGGGCCCAGAGGAAGCTCCAGTGATGCTCTATCAGTTGGCTAGAGCCACAGCTGTCCATGCCCAGGATGCTGGGTTGTATCAGATTGAACTTGGCATACACCCTGATCATTGTGCCATCTCCCATCCCTCTACACATAAGCTGTAAAAAAATTGATTCGATGCCAAAACTGTTGATATAAAGAGAAAAATGAGGGGAAAGTGAGTTATAATACAGTATATGATATACTAATATGTACTTACTTGGGCCCAACTACAAGGAAGACAGAAGGAAGGAGTCAGATGTTTGAAGCTTACGTGGATTCACTGAGAATATCAGAGCCACAAATATCTGTGCAGGTGTGTTGTGTGGGTGACTCGAGGACCAGGACAGGTGCTGCTGCAGTTAACGTGATGTTCCTGAATGGTGAGCCACTCTCGGTATGTGCCAGAGAACATACAGTACTGCAGAATGATCTGCACTTTAATAGCATTCCTGGATAACTCAGAATCTGAGAAAAACAGACAGAAATCCTCGGAGGATATTTCACTGAAAGAGTGATTCCAGATGCAGATGATATTACCAATGGGCTTCTCGCTGTGACTTCTCCTATGGGTGCTGTGTGAATTGCAGGGCAGCTGACATCTGAGTACCTGTAGACTCCCCTTACACAAAGATTCAGAGGGAGGGTTACCCCCTTCACGGGGTGGCCCCATGGAGAATTATTGGCAAGAAGAAGGAGCAGGACCTGTATCCCATGATCCTTCTATATGTAGCACCTAGGTTCCTCTGAACTCCTGCGTCTCCTGTCTGTCAAGGAAATGAGAACAACACACAGTCCTGCTGGTGTTTGGGGCTGTGACTCCGTACTCTCCCCTCATGACCTCAGGATAATATGTTCACAACATTTGTTCCTTCCTCAAGCTCATTCTTGCTATGTTTATTTTTTACCTTGGTAACTGAACATCTTCATATCTTGTAGGAAGTAAAGAAAGGAGGGAGGGAAAAAGTATAGAAAAGGAGAGAGGGAGAAAGGTTTTTCTCCTTCCCCCAGCTGCTTGTCTTCCTTCTAAGCAATTCCCTGAGTCCTGTTCCAGCCCCAGTTGTCTCCATCACTTCCCTTTGCAGTCACTTCTTAAAAGCTCCTCCTGACCTTCCCACTGCTAAACGTCCTGTTGCTGTGTCCAGCTCACCTCTGCAGTAGACCGGATCCCAACACTCCTGCCCCCATTTCCTTGGAAGCCCTTAGTTGCCATCTCTTCTCTGCTTCTTCCTCAGCCCCTCCCCAGTGCCTGTCTTTTGCCTGCCCCAATGTCATCTCTCAAGTCCCTTTCTGTCTGTTCCCTTTCGAGCTCCCAGGCGGTCTTCTGTGAGCATCCACGTGTAGTCATCTGAAGCAACTGCTTGTAGGTCACCTTCCATGAGGGCCTACTCCTGTATCCACTTCCCTTTGGAAATGATCCTGCCATCAGCCAAGTCAGAAGACTGGGGATAGTCTGTGACACTTCCCTTGCCTGCCTTCCCTACTTCCTTGTAAGTCCCTCATGAGATCCTATCTGTTCTGCATTCATGAAACAAGCTCTCCTGCTTGACCCATAATGGTCGTTAGGATTGAAATATTTACTTTTTCTTTGGGCTGGCTAAGCTTTTAGAGACCCTGTAATCCTTCACTGACCACTTTAGAACTCCATAACTAACAAAAACTAAATCACCATAATTCAAAATTATAATCTAAAATGATGTTTGTAAGAAACTGAGATGTGTCCCGAAATCACAGTAACTTTTTGCTTTCTCTTTGAAATAATTTTCTTTCATGTCCATAGCAGTGGGTAGAGACACTAAGTGTGTCTAGTAGTTCTCCAGATTTTTTTTTGGTCACATCTACTGGTGTTCATGGTCTACTCCATATGCTCGCAGTGGCTTCCAGTGCTCTGTGGACCACGCATTGGAGGGTCAAGCCCAACTCTCCTTCATATAAAGCCCATTGAACTGTCTCTCCAATCCTGCCTTTTGTCATTGGAGGGGGGAGGTGTTTTTTTAAAAATTGTTTTTAAAATTGGTTTATCAGGATTTAAAACATTAACAATTATGTTTTCATGCATGCCTCATTCTACACCACACCCATTACCAGAGTGCTCGCTTCCTTCCACCAATATCCCCAGGACCTCTACCTCCTCATGTAAGTTCAGTTCTATAGATTTAATTTCCACTTCCATTCATCATGTGTGAGTTTAAGCTCTGGAGCATGAGGGTCTGATTACTTCTATTGTGCCATGACAGCTATAGTATCATTAGTTAACCTCCATCCGAGTGTAGTAATAATGGAAATAAAGAAGAGGGGGAAAACCTCGTTCTCCTTGTGGCGAGGGCTCTGGGTTTACTCTCTTAACTTTCCTGTAGAGTCAAACGGTGTTTAGCAGTGTTTAGGAGTATATTGTATTGTTAGAATGAATTCTCTTATCACTGTCAATCTGTGCCTCAACCGTCTTTGTCCCCATCCCCATTCCCACCTCTACCTCTATCAACTACAAATGGAAGATTTTTATTCTGTTATTATTCTTGTTTCTGATTTCACTTGTAGGTAAGGTTGTCCAGTATTTGCCTTTCTCTGACATTTTTCTTAGTTTAATGATACAGGCTAAATTCATGTTATCTTACATGTTAGGATTACTCTTTTTTTGGGGGGCACACCTAGAAATGCTCAGAGGTTACTACTGGCTCTGTGATCAAGAGTCACAACTGGTCATACCTGGAGAACCAAGTGAAATGCTAGAGATAGAATATGGCCAGCTGGGTGCAAGGCAAACCCCCTACTCCAGCTCAGATTCCTCATTTTAAATGACTGGATATTATTTCACTGTGTATCCCTGTTGCCTTTTGGTTGTTGTTTTTGAGTCACATCCAGATGTGTTCAGGGCTTATTCCTGGCCCTGCTCTCAGATATCACTCCTGGCAGAGCTCAAGTGTGCCACCATATGGGGTGCCAAGGATCGAACCTGAGTAAACTACAAGATAAACACTCTATCCACTATTAGCACTCTGGCCTCCAGTTACTGCCATTTCTTGATATAGTCATCTGTTGGCCATTCAGATTGTTTACATGTCTTGACCTTTTCAAATAATGCTGCAATGACTATGGGAGCACACATGTGTCTTTTCAAATTAGTACTTTCCTTTTATTTGGCTATATTCCCAGAATGGAATGGCTGCATCATGATACTTTTATTTTGAACTCTTTCAGATTTTCCTGTATTGTTTCTCATAGTGACTTTGTGTTTGGGTTATCCAGAGCCATTAGGATGTCAACCACCTGGCGCATGGGCTTGGCTCTTTGCTTCTGTGGTCTTTACAAGCACTGCGTAATGGTTTACAGGTTAGTGAACATGTAGATGAACTCAGGAGTAATGAGTTGAACTGGAAAGGATTTCTTTAAGGAAAAAGCACTATAAGAATATGTCATTATTCTTGTTAGTTTTCTGATGTTTGATATTCAGAAATAACATTTCTATGGTTTAAGTTTGTTGTTGTTTTGTTTGTCAGTAAGAATAATCAAACCCATCCATGCAAAGAAAGTGCTACTTGCTGAGTCCCATCCCTGGTACACCCCTAGTGTTTTAGAATCAGCCATCCTGCTGTTATTTTCAGTCCTCACACCACAGTCTACTCAGTATTTAAGTAATCTGTACATTAGAGATGCATATTAAGGTTTCCAAATTAACACAGGAATGAATCTGTACACTGTGATTGCACTATTCCTTTTAGCTCCTTAATGGGACAGCTTAAAGAAACTGTCTAACTGTGTGGTTACTTTAAAGTGACCATACCTGTGGCTTGAACAGTAGTACAGCAGTAGAACTTGCCTTCCTGGGGAGCCAGCCTGGGTTTGATCCCCAGTGTCCCATATGGTCCCTTGAGCAACACCAGGAGTGCTCCCTGAATACAGTGCCAAGAATAAACCTTGAACACCACTGGGTATAGTCCAGAAAACAATACAATCAAATTAAGTCAAATAAAGAAATTAAGCGACCATATCTAATTGTGACATTCTGTTAATACAGAAAGTGAGCCTGGCTGGGGGGGGGACTATGTATGGTGAAGCTTGTTCCTTTGCAGTTAGTTGATGATGGGTATGAAGTGGAGTATCATTGTAGAAAACCTGTACAGGATCAGACTAGCAAGGAGAAAGTATTTTTTGGGAAATGATAGGTGATATAACACCTGGGTAACTTAGGGTTTGCAAACATGTTGAGGTCTTATGGACAAATTAAGTGTCCAAAATATCAAAATATTAACTACATAATCTTCAAAGTTTAATTAATCCTGTCTTGTGATAATAATAATATGAGGTCCTCCTGGAAGACTAATGATCTTGGGAAGGAGGATAAAATGAGGGAAGGAAGAAAAAGGGAGGGCCAGATCAGGAGAGGAAAGGTTTTCCCAAGGAACCTTTTTTTTTTTTTTTGGTTTTTGGGCCACACCCGTTTGACGCTCAGGGGTTACTCCTTGCTATGCGCTCAGAAATCGCCCCTGGCTTGGGGGACCATATGGGACACCGGGGAATCGAACCGCGGTCCGTCCTACGCTAGCACTTGCAAGGCAGACACCTTACCTCTAGCGCCACCTTCCCGGCCCCAACCAAGGAACCTTTTTTGCAGAAATAAAATTTTTGTGGGGCCGGAGAGATAGCATGGAGGTAAGGCATTTGCCTTGCATGCAGAAGGACAGTGGTTCGAATCCCGGCATCCCAGATAGACCCCCTGAGCCTGCCAGGAGCGGTTTCTGAGCGTGGAGCCAGGAGTGACCCCTGAGCGCTGCTGGGTGTGACCCCAAAACCAAAAAACAATTTTTTTTTTTGTGCCCAATAAAGGCATCAGATAACCAATGTTGTTTTCTTGAGTTTTCTCTCATGCCTGTTCCACCCTCATGCCTACCTTTTTTACTTTCCTACAAGTTTTTATTTGGACGTCATTTCAGACGTACAGAAAAGTTGCCAGAAAATTATGAAGAGCCCTATCCTTCAAGAGTCACACTATGAGCATTTTGCCTTATTTGTTTGATCATTTCAGTTCTCTCTCAATCTCTTTCATCAGCATCATTTAAAGTAAGTTACCCAATCGTGGGCTGTTATCTCTAACTATTTCAGTGTGAGTTTCCTAAGAACATGGGTGATGTTTATATAACCTTTAGCAAAGGGAACATTGTTAAGATATTCTGTTTAACCTGCTGGTTGTGTTCCAGTTTTGTCAATCGACCCAATAATGTCCTTCCTAGTAGCCTTCCCTCTGCAGTGAGTCCATCTCAGACCTCAGGCTGCACTTACTTCTCCTGGCTCCAGACTCCTTTTCCTGGCATTGTTCCTCAGCCCTCTTGGTCTTTTGTATCTTTGATTATTTTGAAGACAATCACCACCTTCTTAAAAAAAAAAAGAATGTTCTTCCCTTTGGAGTTGTCTCCTGTGGCCTCATGTCCAGACTGGGCCTTGCACTCCCAGCAGGACCCTAACATTACATCCTTTTCCTTGAGCTCCATCCGGAGCCAATGCCTCTTCTATATGGTGTTCAGGTTGATCACTCAGTCAAGGGGTCTATTCTACTCAGCTTGCAATTACTAATTCCTCTTAAGCAATAATGTGGGGAGACAATAATACCTTATAAATATTCCCAGTCCTTGTCCATATTTTACCTGTAGAGTTACCAACCATCTCTTGTGAATTTTCAAGTTGTTTCTAGAACCCCAGAAAGAATTAGGAGTTCACCAGGAGGCCCATTTTAGAGGGCTGATCCATGCGGGAGGGCCTTGTTGTGCTGGGCCCAACCCTCTGAGTAACACATTTCCACAATAACATTCCTCTTCCTGCTCCCATCAGGATCAGAAGCTTCTTTGTCACTTCCTCAACTGATATAGTGAACATGTTTCGTTTTGTTTTAATTTGGACCCAGTGAGGGAGAAAAGCAAGGTAAGTATCCTCTCTGTCTTTAGGAGCCTATTATAGAATTGGGGATACAAGACTTGGACTTCCTGAAAGGTAACTGGAAACCTAGATTGATAATTATAGGTCTGTAGGAGAGCCAACCAGAGCTGTCCTTGGAGAATCAGATATCTCAAGGAGTTTGGGGGGTCAGGAAGGAAGGATGGGAGGGTTAAGTAGAATGTAAGGACCTTCTCTTCACAAGGGTGATTTTTTTTTTTTTTTTTTGGTTTTTGGGTCACGCGCGGCAGCTCTCAGGGGTTACTCCTGGATCTTTGCTCAGAAATCGCTCCTGGCAGGCTCAGGGGACCAGATGGGATGCTGGGACTTGAATCACCATCATTCTGTATGCAAGGCAAACACCCTACCTCCATGCTATCTATCCAGCCCCCTCACTTGGATTTTTTTTTTTTTTTGGAGTCACACCTGGTGGTGCTCAGGGGTTACTCCTGGCTCTATGCTCAGAAATCGTTCCTGGTAGTCTCAAGGGACCATATGGGATGCCGGGATTTGAACCACCGTCCTTCTGTATGCAAGGCAAATGCCTTACCTCCATGCTCTCTCTCTCCGGCCCACAAGGGTGATCTTTAAATGGATATTGAAGAATGGGCAATGGTAATAGTACATGCCAATACAAAGGAGAGATCTGGGCATTCCAGGTGTATGCAGACATGGGGTAAACAAAGTAGGTGGTAGACACTATAGATAATATAGATGGTATGGGCAATGTTGGTAGTATAATGAGTAGCTGGTAGAGATGGGGTAGAGAGTGAATGGTGTAGACGAGGGGTCCTCAAACTATAGCTTGTGAGCCACATATTGTATTTGTTCCCATTTTGTTTCTTCACTTCAAAATAAGATATATGCAGTGTGCATAGGAATTTGTTCATAGTTTTTGTTTGTACTATAGTCCGGCCCTCCAATGGTCTGAGGGACAGTGAACTGGCCCCCTGTTTAAAAAGTTTGAGGACCACTGGACTGTAGACAGTATAGGCAGTGTAGACAGGGTGGATAGTGTAGTTGGTGTTGGACTGAGCAACTGGGGGGAAAGTAAGTTACGGACCCATTGGAACAGGGTCAAGCATTGGTGCAGGGAGCAGGCAAGATCTACTCTCTTTAATAAAATCTGAGTTGTTTTCTTTTAAAACACCTTGAGTTTTAAAAGATGCCATGTAAGTTGTTTCCTGCCAGACATTTTAAAAAATGACTTACATGGGGCCCGGAGAGATAGCACAGCGGCGTTTGCCTTGCTAACGGCTGATCCAGGACCAAAGGTGGTTGGTTCGAATCCCGGTGTCCCATATGGTCCCCCGTACCTGCCAGGAGCTATTTCTGAGCAGACAGCCAGGAGTCACCCCTGAGCAATGCCGGGTGTGACCCCCCCCCAAAAAAAATGACTTACATGTTTGGTTTAAAATTTTAGAAGAATGAAAATGTATAAAGAAGATTTTTAGTGACATCACTCTCTTCTTTTTTTTTTTTTGAGGGGGTTGTTTGGGTCACACCCGGCAGCACTCAGGGGTTACTCCTGGCTCTATGCTCAGAAATCACTCCTGGGCCCAGAGAGATAGCACAGTGGCGTTTGCCTTGCAAGCAGCCGATCTAGGACCAAAGGTGGTTGGTTCGAATCCCGGTGTCCCATATGGTCCCCCGTGCCTGCCAGGAGCTATTTCTGAGCAGACAGCCAGGAGTAACCCCTGAGCACTGCTGGGTGTGGCCCAAAAACCAAAAAAAAATACTCCTGGCAGGCTTGGGGGACCATATGGGATGCCGGGATTGGAACCACCACCTTCTGCATGCAAGGCAAATGCCTTACCTCCATGCTATCTCTCCAGCCTTCATTCTCTTCTTTGAACTACCCTATTTTCCGGCGTATAAGACGACTTTTGAAACAAAAAAAGTCAACTGAAAATCGGGGGTCGTCTTATACACCAAGTATATCCCATATGCCGCTAAATGGAAATTGTCTGAATATTGCCACAAAACGAATTTTCCAACTCAATCCTGCACCAATCACTGCAAGGCTGCTTGGACCGCCTCTCTCACTCAGCCAATCCAAGCAGGCTTTTGATGCATGCAAATTAGACAATGTTCTGGACCCGAATCTACACTGTCAAAAGTCTGCTCAGATTGGCCAGAGTCAGAGAGGAAGTCTATTACAGTAGAACCTTTGAACCTTTGCCTGTTGTGATTGGCTCACTGTGGTACATACAGTTGCAGCACAGGAAGGTTCGTCGGATACAGCGAATATAGGCCTAAACCTATGTTTTAACTGCAAAACTAGGGGGTCGTCTTATATGCCCAGTCGTCTCTTATACGCTGGCAAATACGGTAGTTAACCAGTTTAGTTTTTAGGCCAACTCAGCTGTACCCAAGGCTTACTACCCAAGGCTTACTACCCAAGGCTCTGTACTCAGGGACCACTCCTGATAGAGACTCACGGGACTATTTGGGGTGCTAGGATTGAACCTGTTCATCTGCCTACAAGCCCAACACCCTTCTCTGTACTATCTCTCCAGCTCTGCCTTGAAAAAAAAATTGTATGCATGGTTGCTTTGAGGTGTGACACCAGATTTGCTTAGGTACTGCTCCTGACTTAGTGTTCAGGATTCCTGATGAAACTAGGTAACGATATGGTGCCAGGGATTGAACCTGGGTCTCCTGCATCCACAGTATATTCTCCGGCTCATTGGACTAGCTCCCTGTTACCAGGGAAAGTAGTTCTTCTTTCTAAGATTTCCAATGTTTTTCTTCTAATAACCTTGTTTGATCTCCTGGGTTCAATTCAACTCAAACATATTACTCCTTGGAGTATATTAATCATCTTTTAAGTAATATTTTATTTTGTTGACTTTATTCATTTTGTTCTTTAGCTAGGACTTTTTTCTTGAGGTGGGGCACACCTAGTGGTGTTCAGGACGTAGTCCTGGTTCTGTGTTCAGGGCTTACTGTCAGTGAGCAGTGCAGTGCTAAGGAATGAACTCAGCTGTATGTAAAGTGCTCTTTCCAGCTCTAAACCTTGGTACTGCTTTCATGGATTTGTTTTTTGTCAAGTGTGTGGGGAGTCTTGGTTATGTGTTCTTCTGTAGTTGTGAGGGTTTCTGGCCACAGAGTGTGATCCTATCCTCTAGAGTGAGCACTGGTCATAGACTTAGGTGTCCCTTGCTTTCTACTGTGTGCTGGGCACAAGCAAGGTTTCAGTAGTGGGAGATAGACCACTTATATGACTGCTCCAAATCCATTCACCAAGGACTTGGGACCTCTCCTGCTTCCCACCATCTGCTGGCCAGCTCCCCTGACTGAGCAAATCTGCAGCCGTACTGATCATGTTTACATCCTAACCCCAGCATTTCCTAGCGCTGTGACCTTGGTTGGGAAAGCGAAGTAACTAACCTCAGGGTCTTATTTATAAAGGAGGAATGATAATAATAGCCTATCTCCCATAGGATTTTTGTGAGGGCTAACTGACATCATCTATACCAAAGCCCTTAGGACAGTTTCTGGCACATATATGTTGTGAGTGTCAGCTATTAAAATTACTATAACTATTAGTATTGATTCATGATTTTATTTTGGGAGTTGTGTTATCTACATCAGTTAATTTATATCTGCCGTCCATCTTCAGAGACCCCATATCATTTCTTCTTGTTTGGAGCACTATATGGAATTTATTCTTGCTAGAAAATGTTTGGACTTTGGAGAAGGTGAATATATATATATATATTGACCTTCCTGGTCTTAATAGACTCATGCATTTCTTTCAAGTTCCTTTTCTGAGTCTGTACGTGTCTGTGATTACTATCTGTGTCTGTCATATAGATATGACACTGCGGGGTTCGTGGGTTCACCAGAAAGCCAAGCCCAAGGCAAGACCTGGTCTAGTCATGTGCTCTGACTGCCAGGCAGGAAGGGACAGCCCTCCTCAGGCAGGTGTGAGGCTGTCCAGTGAATGTAATAGGTCCTCTGTTTCTTTTGTCAAAAGGCATGTTAATTGGGGCCAGGAAGGTGGCGCTAGAGGTAAGGTGTCTGCCTTACAAGCGCTAGCCAAGGAACGGACCGAGGTTCGATCCCCCGGCGTCCCATATGGTCCCCCCAAGCCAGGGGCGATTTCTGAGCACATAGCTAGGAGTAACCCCTGAGCGTCAAACAGGTGTGGCCCAAAAACCAAAAAAAAAAAAAAAGCATGTTAATTATTTTCAGTAGTCTAATTACGTGGCTAATGAGAGACTGAGATAAGCTTCCCTTTAATTACTCTTGCCTAAGTACTGTTTGGAGCCATATTTTGAGCATGTTGCAAGCTTCTTTTCTTTCACAAAAGATGCTGCTGTCAGAGAGGTGAGTGAGAGGACTAGGTGTTGGGTTTAAGGCTCCTAGTGCTGTTGGTTGGTGCCAATCAAGTGGCTGTTGGCCATATCTCTGGGCCATGCTGGAAAGAAAAGGCATAGTTCAGACCAGGTCAAATGGGAACCATTCCAATGGCCTCCAAACACTCCACTCTTCCTTCTTCCCACCAGTGCACTGCCCTGCAGATTCCTATTGCTTAGGCCTTCTCTCTCTCTTGGAGTACCTTCAGCCTTTCTTTTTCCTCTTTGGCATATGGATGAATCCCTACCGTTAGGAATCCATGGCCCAGAGAGCCTTCTGAGACAAAACTAGGGTTAGGTGTCTCCTTTTCTGGAGGAGAAATGCCATAGTCAAGTTCTGTCCACTTGTTCCTCCCCAGTTTTGTCCTGTGTGGTCTGATCTTCCTGAGATTCTCATGTGGTGTCATTTGTGGACAAATTCTTGGATGTTGATAGTTTTACTCAGTGGATTTTAATCCTTTGGGAAATTGGTGTGCCTTTGTCAACTATGAGAACCTATTGTCAACTTTCAGTGGTTCCTTGCTGGTCGGTAAGTTCAGTACACCTGGTTTCACTTCACATATTCCCTTCTCCACTGGTGGGAGAGGTGAAAATTATGGTGGGGACTTCCTTTAATCTAACACTTAAACTACCTGAGTTTCCTTTTCCTCCCGAGTAAATTGTAGTTAATGCCTTCCTTAAAGACTTGTGAAGGAGGGTTTAATATAGTTCTTTGTGCACACTGCTTAGTACCAAGAATATGTCCAACAAGTGGGTTGGAATTGTTTTTGATATGGTATTGGAGATTCGATCTAGGGAATCACACATGAAAGGAAAATGCTCAAATGTTGAACTGCATTCTTGGTCCTGGTTTGGTGTTTTTGAGGGGAAGGGGGAAAGGGATACACCCTGTGGAGTCATGCGTGGCTTTGTGCTTAAGCCCATACCTTGCAATGCTTCGGAGACCAAATGTGGAGTACAAACCAAGGTTGAGGTTGAAGCCACATGCTTGGCAAATGTCTTAACCTTTGTATGCTCTTTCCAGCACTGGTTTAGAGTTTGTAAATACTGCGAGCAGTAACTCTAGAGTAAGTTATATCCAGAGTCAAGAGTGGGTCCTAGACACCAATAGCCAGGGCCTTCTCCTGGCCTTTGGGATGTCAGTTTCTTTAAACTGTGGACATGGGCTCACTCTATCCCATCTCACATAGTCAATGAGATTGGGGCTTATCTGTTTTGAGGGTTTCTAGCCAAAGAAACTAGAGCTACCATTGGTCATAGACAGGAGGGTTATGACCTCCTGTTAACTGGGCAGGGCTGTCTATTCAGGAGGAAAGGATTTCTGAGAGTCAAAAAAGAGAGCTCGGGGGCCGGAGAGATAGCATGGAGGTAAAGCGTTTGCCTTTCATGCAGGAGGTCATCGGTTTGAATCCCGGCGTCCCATATGGTCCCCCGTGCCTGCCAGGAGCAATTTCTGAGCCTGGAGCCAGGAATAACCCCTGAGCACTGCCTGGTGTGACCCAAAAACCAAAAAAAAAAAAAAAAAAAAAGAGAGCTCGGCTTTGTGTATTGGTTGGCCTTTTGATCACCCTTACCAAGTTCTGGAACCTAGCTTCTTTGCTGAATGTGGGGAAGGCGAAAATCTTAAACATTTGTTTTGGAATACATTTCTTTATGATTTATTATAGGTAACTATTTAATTTGTATTCCTATTTCATGCAGAGATTTTTAGGTTGAAAAGCAGGCATGAATGGTGTTGTGTATGTAAATATTTTGGGGGATTACTATGTTACTCACCCTAAACTGATTGGTGATTGTGCCCTACCCTAGGGTGTGACCTGGCATTCTGCCCCTATCCTAGGGTAGGACCTGATTCTGCTTCCACCATTGGTTGGTATCTGATCCCACCATTGGGTGGTACCTGACTCTGGGGTATAAAAACAAGGGTCTGTGGAAGGCCGGGCTTTTTTGGCTGGAACTGAAGCTGAGTCTTTGGACTTCAGTTTTATCCTCCGAATAAAGCGAATATTTCCACGAGCCTGACTGTCTGCGAGCTGTTTACCCGCCGTTTCACCTCAGAACCGTGGGCTAGACAGGGTGGCAGGCGCGTGCTCCGAGCTGGAAGAAAAAGGCCTCATCCTTCATTCCACCATCAGTCAACCTCTTCAGGGGCTGAATTGCTACAAATGGGATAAGTTTAGAACATGTAGTATTGCAAGCCAATAGGGCTTTTGGGGATGAAAGAAATGGTTTTCATTTCCCCTATCCCACATGGCAGATATTCACTGCCTATAGCCTTTCGGCATTCATGGCTAGTGAAACTGAAGAATTTTGGGTTTTTGTTAAGTTTTAAGTTGTTAAAACCAAAATAACCACAGGTATCTAATGTCTATTAAATTGGACTGTGAAGTTCTGAAGTTTGTAGGAAAATAAACATTTGTGAAAATCCTATTCTTGGCTTGTGCCTTTGCAACCTGTGTCTGCATACTGTTTGCAAAAAATGGTCAAGGTGTATTAAGTGGTTGACCAGGGTCGGGTGATCAGCCTCTTTACCATTCCAGGGGAAATGACTATCTTAGGAATAACCAGAAAGATCCTTGTGATACTGGCCGTCCTTGCCCAGCCTCTGACTTATCTCTTTTCTTATTGTCTGCAAGAGATACAGCTGTTGGCATTCACAACAGTAGAGTGGTACTTAGACAGATGATCCTGGTGTCAGTTAAGAATGTTCCAGATGGGGCCAGAATGGTGGTGCAGCGGTAGGGCGTTTGCCTTGCATGCAGCTCACCTAGGACAGTCTTCGGTTCATCTCCCGGCGTCCCATATGGTCCCCCAAGCCAGGGGCATTTTCTGAGCACGTAGCCAGGAATAACCCCTGAGCATCACTGGATGTGGCCAAAAAAAAAAAAAAAAGCAATGTTACAGATATTGGGGGGAATCACACATACTTTCAATATTTTCTTTTTTGGGGGGGGGCACACCCGTTTGATGCTCAGGGGTTACTCCTGGCTATGTGCTCAGAAACTGTCCCTGGCTTGGGGGGACCATATGGGATGGCGGGGGATCAAATCGAGGTCCGTCCTATGCTAGCGCTTGCAAGGCAGACAGACACCTTACCTCTAGCGCCACCTTCCCGGCCCCTACTTTCAATATTTTCTTAGATGCAAGTGATAGAACTCCAATAAGCAAGCTGGAATAAAAAAGGGTTATTTACTTTCTTTTGGTGTGGGGAGTCCCAAGCAATAGTCAGAGAACCTGGGGATACTCTTGGGCATATTTGTCTAGCAAGACCTTGTAGTTCAGTGCTCAGGCCTGGCACTACAAGGCTTCTTGGGCCCAGTGGTTCTGGGGCCACCCAGTGCCACACCTGGCAGTGCCGGGAGGCAGGAGGTCATGTGATGCCAGGGATGGAATTAGGGTGCTTGTGCATGCAAGGCATGAACATCAGCCCTTCGATCTATTATTTCCCTGATGCTTTACTTTGTTCTTATAAGCATCTAGACTAGTGAGAGCCAGTGAACTTATTTAAATTCTTTTCATCAGAAGCAAATGGAAATTCCAGGCCATCAGTCAAAGGGTTTGCCTTTCCCTTCATTCTCAATAAGCTCATTGGGAAACACTAGCTGACTAGGGCTTGCCTCTCCCAGCTCCTGCCTGCAGGAGTATCTCAGTTGGCTGGGCACATTCACCTACCTCTGGAGGGCTCTGCTCTGGCCTAACTGGCACTGAGATCACCAAATTAGGGAAGTAAAGGATAGAGAATATCCCCTTTCTTCATTACACTAACAGCGGCTACCCTGACCCTGCTGCTCTTCCAGTCCATTTAATCTGCTCCGATGTTGGATTCTTTTCACATTCTGTGCTCTCGGTCTGGAATGTTTTCTCAAAGCTCCTTACACAACTCTCACCCTCTTCCTGATCTGTTCCCAAGTGCTACCACCGTGGAGATGCTTCAGATGTGACTTCCAGCATCCATTTTCTTTCTGAACCCACCAACTAACGAATGCCTTTGTTTCCTGGCCTCTGATCAAAAATGGCGCCCGTGCTGGCCTGTGTCCTGCCACCTCCCTTACCAGTCGGTGTGCTGATGCGGGAACTCTGTCTCACCAGCACCTGGTGGAGGCCTGGCCTCCCTGGGATCCCGGGCCACCCTGGGAGGGATGTCTCTAGGGACTGGGGTCAGCCACACATGTGCAAGGCATCCAAAGGGCTTCCTGGGCGAGGCCATCTGGATGCTTAGGAATCTTCAGGATGGCTGGGTTGTGTGAAACGGTGAAAATAAGGTGTTACCCTGTTGGGCAGCCCAGACTTGACTTCTGAAAGACCTCCAAGGCCTCTCTGTGCCTCCACTGGCAAGGTCCCACAGAACAAGGTGCTATGGAAGGTCACCTACACCCCAAGGACATGGTAGTTATAAGGAGGTTCAAGTAAAAGCCTTCCCAACTTCTTGGTGGGTGAGGCGGTGGGTCCCCTTTCCAGCTGACAGGAGGAGCCATGCTGGTCTCATGTGACAGGATTCGAGGGCCCCTCAGCTGCCGCCGCCTGATGGGATCTGCAAAGGGGATTATTGATGAGGGGAGGTGAGGCAGCTCTTACAGTAACACATGCCTCGCTCTGGGACGGCGGCCAGGCAGCTAATTAGAGAGCCCAGCAGCTGTCCAACCTTGCAGGCAGTCATCAGCAGCTCCCTAGCCTGGGGTGGGGTAGGAGGGATGGAGGGAACGGGGCCTGGGGCCAAAGCCCACAGCCAAAGTGGAGGCGATGCGGTCAGAGTTTGTAGGGAGCAGGATGTTGAGGGGTGTGTCATGTTGGGCGGGTTGGAAAGGGAAGCAGAGTGGGGAGAAGGATGACAGGACCAGAACAGCTAGCAGAGAAAACAGAGGGGTGGTGGGACTGCTCACAGGCGGGGAGACCCAGATTCCATACCCTGAGCAAGGGAACAGAGTGGAAAGTCAAGTGGAGAAAAGGGGACCTACCTCCTCCGGTTTTATTCACTGTGGTGGTCAGGCCCCTACCCTGCCCTGGGTCTCTGCTGCCCTTAGCTCTGCGGTGTTTGTATGAGAAGGGGTAAGGAGAAGTTGGGGGAACACCCTGTGAAGCTGAGGTTTGGGAAGTGGCCAAACCCACTGTGCTCAGGGCATGTCTGACTGTTTATTGGACAAGTAAAACATTTGCTCTGGGCCATCTGGGAAGAATGGACAGGGGTCATCTGGGTTTTTGAGTAAGAGAGAGATTTGAGGAAGAGAAAAATGGGAGAGAAAAAGGAAGGGTGTTTGCCTGCCATTTCCTGGCTCATCTCAGGCTCTGGGCCCAGAGGAAAGGCACAGGGTAGAGGGTGGGTAGTGGGTGGTAGATTTGGTTTTTAAGTTCTGGTCAGAGAAGCAGAGATTCCAGCCTTCGAGCCCAGCTTACCCTAAATAGTTAGCAGAGAGGAGAGAGGATGATGCAGAGAGAATTTCCTGCCAGCAGCTGCTGCTTAAACCGCTTTAGGAACACAGTCCTACGTGCATAAAAACTGGATGTGCCTTTCGAGAGTTTTAGCACAGGGTGGAAATAACAGAATGGGTTGTTGGTATACTCCGGCCCAAACTTGCACTTGAGCCTTGTCCATGCAGGAGCCTGCATGGCTTCCCAGGCTGTTCTGTCCCAGCCCAGCCTCCACACGAGAGAGGATGTGTTCTGTATTGCCCACACCACAGGCACCTCACCTTACTGGCCAGGGGATGACTTCTAGAAGTGGCAGAAAGGAGAGAGGAAGCACCCCCTTTTCCTTCTCTCCTGGGCAGAGACAGCCCTGACCCTCATCAGCTAGAGTTTCTGTGCTTCGCTGGAGCAAGCTCTTCTGTGTCTGTGAACTTAGCACTCTCCCAACCATCTCTGTGTTTGGTTAATGACTCTGGGTAGTACAGCTAGCCAGAGATTTAGTCCTTCCATCCAACAAACATTCCCTGATCTTACGGGATTCATCGCGAAGTGAAGTCGCAGGCACATCATTAATTTTAAGTGAGACACCGTGTTTCAACAGAAGGCTGTTCAGGGTCCCATGTAAGTAAGTGGGAAGCTGTGGAGAAGGAGATGTTAAAAGGAATGAGACCTTTCAACAGGCTATGGGTGAGAGCATGGTGGCCTGCAGAGGAGAGCAGGGAAGGAGGGCTTGGTACTGAGTAGAAGTCCCTGTACTTTTGAACAAATAGGAGCACCGTCCTGTGGCTGGGGAAGCTGGATGGACAATGTCAGCTGTGTTTACAAATGAGTATTTTACCAGATGGACTAAATAGAATTTACCCAAACAAGAGGTAAGTGGATAAAGCACTTCCTGGGTTCAGATCCTGAGGATTTTATACAGTTCCCCTAGCACAGAATCAAGAGGAATCCCCGACCACCACCATGTTGTGGTCCACCTCCCCTGAAATAATGAGGTTCATAAATTCCCCCAAACTGCTTGTGTGCAAAAGTGCTTCTGGTTCTTGGTGTCTCTGGGACCTATTCTCGGGGGCCAGACAGTGTCAGGGCTGGGGTAGTTTGTGCCCTGGAAGGCAGGTGGGGCCATCTGCTGATCCAGCCCCCACTAGTTCTCTTCCATCAGGAAGCAGGAGGCTTCCTGGAGAAGCTGCCCAGGAAAGCAGCAGATTCGGTGAAGAAGCAGGTTCCCAACCTTGGCACTTTCATCTGTCTCTTTAGCCCCTCCAGCAAGGGGCTCCAGTTTGAGAGCAGACCTATTCAAACCTTGCAGGCAGGATGTGGACTCTAGTTTCAGTTTTGTTTCTGTCTTGTGCTATCATTGTGGCTGCTCAGCTCCTGCAACAACCCAAGCTCACAGGGTCTAAAGGTGTGGGGATTTTGGGGGTGTGGGACATGCCCACGAACATTCTGTCCTGAGAGGCAAATGCCAGGGTGAGAGCCCTGTCCAGGTGAGAGGTGGAGAGAGGAGAAGGGAGCAGTGCTTGGGGTTCCTGTTTTTGAAAGGGCTGGGTGAGGGACATACAGAGGGGGTGAGCTGCCTGTGATCTGGGGACACTGGTTGTAAAGAGAACCCCCACCCCCACCCCAGGGATACGCCCTTCTGTCCTAGAGCACTTTTATGCCCAGAATAGATTTCGGATCATGCCCTTTCACTTCTCCTAGACTCTGCTGCAGCCTCATGCATGCCTGACACAGAATCCACAGAGGGAGCCTGGCACCCTGTTGCTGGGCCAGAGAGGAAGGGGACCTTGGGTATAAGTGGGGCACAATGCTTGGCGATCCTCCCTGCTTGGCCATCCTTGGGGAAAGGTGCCAACTCCCTTCTGACCCCCCCCCCAATCACATCTTCTGGGCTTTGTTACTTGGGCTCGAACAGATGGGGGCTCCTCCTAAGGATTTTCAGGGAATTTTGACACTTTCATATTAAATAGACAAGAAACTGTCAATAATCCCGTCAAATGGTCAAGCCTTAGGAATCTAGCTATGATGTACACAAAGGCATTACCAAGTCACCTTTCTGTCAACTTGCCTTTAGTTATTTTTGCCATAGGAAGAGCTTGACCCGTGAAAGGATAAAAGACACATCAGGACAGACAGTGGAATTGGGGAGACAGGGGGTGCTTGAGCATGGGTGTTGGTTCGCTGGTTTTTCTGCAGACTTGTTCTTGCACCATCCAAATGCTCACGCCAGGGCTTCCTACCTTATCTGACTTCTCAGAAGTCCTTGACTGTCCTTGAGTACAGAGGCACCCAGGGCAGGGTGAAGGTGAGCGCGTCATTTGAACCTCTTGAGAATGAAGCCGGATGCTAAAATTATCTCCCCTCTCGGATTTCGGGGGGGGGGTGCATATGGTGCAGAAAGTCCTGAGCTTGAGCCACACGTGCGCGTGGCCTGGGATCGATCCCAGCTTCTCACGGGTTGCTCGCCTCTCCAGAGCTGCTCAAATAGACGCAGAGACCAGGAGACAGCGGTCGTTTGGCCCAGGCTGGCTGAGTGTCTGGTCCTCAGCTGGAGCCTGGGGCCTGGGGTACTATTGCCTTTAGTCTGCTGCTCTGGCTGGCAGGGTGGCTTGCGGGCAGGGTGGCGGTTCTAACTCATTGATGCCTTCTCTTTTATTCCTAGGGACACAAGAAAGCAGCCCAGCCGCTCGCCCAGGATCAGCTGAGCCCTGGAGCTGACTCTTGCCCACACGGCTGAGAATGGCACAGAGACGCAGCCAGGCACCCAGACGGAGGTTAACCAGGGACACGCCAGGACTGTGACCCTGATGTCTGTTCGGAGCTGCGGACTCAAGGGTGTGACAAGTGAGTTGGTTATAGGATCTGTGCGTTTTGCCAAACCAGGGGCTGGTCTGGAGGGGCCAGTTCTGAGCTTGCTTCCTGCCTTAGAATTTGTCCCAGAGGGGCACGGGAAGAGGGGGAAGTCCATATCACACGCTGGAGCCATCTGAGAGCAGCAAAGCCTCTAAGCACTGGCCAGACTGTCCTGCTGGCTTGCCAACTTGGGCTAGACAAGTCACACATGGGCGATGGCATTTCGCTAAATCTCTGGATGGCAGCTTGTAGCTTCTGTGGGCCTCTTGCATGGGTGCAGGGCAGCTGTGCCTTTCTGGGGATGTGGCTCTGTCCAGACACCTTATGTGGTTCTTGTGACATCAGAGAAGGTACCCAGAGCACTGGGAGAGGATGAATTTATGGTGCACAGCTGTCCTAGAAATGACAGGGAATTGGCCTGAGCAATAGCTCAGTGGTAGGGCACTTGCCTTGGACGCAGCCAACCCCAACAGACCTCGGTTCAACTCCTGGCAACCCATATGGTCCCCCAAGCCTACCAGGGGTGATTTCTGAGCACAGAGCCAGGAATAGTCCCTGAGTGTTGCCGAATGTGACCAAACAACAACAACAACGCAAACAAAAAAGAAAAAATGACGGAATCAAGAGGAATAGGGTATCTGCTGCCCTCCCCTTATTTTGTCAGCTCCTCCTTAGTCTAGGCAGGTCTGCATGAGGGATGAGAGGTGCCCCCCACCGTGGTCTCCCCTATCCTCACAAGGCGAGGCCTTTCTTTCTAGTCTCAGCCTCTGGCTGTTCCTTGATGATGCTTTTTTGAAAAATGACAATTGGCTACATCCCGAGCCCCAGAGGCCTGGCTGGCCTGCAGGCTAGTTTGTCTATATAGGCAGACAGTCCAGCTGTGGGATCAGACACCAGCAGGCAGAGAGGTAGAACAGAGCTGGAGCTTCTGCAGCGAAGGCCCAACAGGCTTTTAGGAGCTGCTGAGCTCCTCTTTTTGTTTGTTTAGTTTTGTTTTGGGGCCACACCCCAGACTGTTCAGGGCTCTGCATTCAGGTTTCTTCCCAGCAGGGCTCAGGGTACTAGGTATCGAGTTTAGGTAGGACTCATAGAAGACAAGTGCCCTGCTTGTTGTTCTACTGTTCTGGCACAGGAGAAAGGAATGTTCTTTTTTGGGGGGAGGGGGTGTCACATCTGGTGACACTCAGGGTTTACTCCTGGCTCTCTTGGCAGGCTTGGGGGACCATATGGGATGCTGGGATTTGAACCACCATCTGTCCTGAATTGGCTGCGTGCAAGGCAAAAGCCCTACCTCTGTGCTATCTCTCCAGTCCCTTAAGGAGTGTTCTTGAGTGGATTTATAACTTGGGTGATGTGCCTCAGCCTGATCGGAGGTGGGGGCAGAAGAGGCTTCTGGAGGTCTCGGTTGGAAGCCGTGGTTCTGACAAAAACCAAATCCTTACATCAGAGAGCTCACAGAGCAGTCTAGACCATCAGCCTTGAGACTGCTGTGCCTTTGTCCAGAGACGCCACTTTACAAACTTATTTTTAATGTTATTAGGAAATAGTACCAAACAAGAAAAGGGCTGAATTCTTTTGTGACAGGCACAAAAAGATGGTTCTCAGGGGGATCAGTAGAGTAGTGGAAATGGGAAATGACTGTCCTCCCTGTCTGATGCAACTAGATTGAGCAAAATATAGTTTTCTCTTGGTGGAATATGATAGAGCCATTATAATAGTGAGAGCGTAGAGGATATAACAATTTGAAAATTATTATGAGATTAATAAATGAAAATATCTACTTAGGGATTAAGTACAATTAATATTTGTAAAATAAATGCAGAAAAACAAAAGTAGCAAGATGGAAAGGATCACGGTTGCCAACTTAGTAGAACTGGGAATGACTTTTCTTTCTATGGTGAGTGTATTTGCTCTTGGTGGGAGGGGGTTAGGGGTTATTTCCAACAGTACCCAGGGTTAATCCTGACTCTGTCTTCAGGGTTACTCCTGATGATGCTTAGTGAACCGCGTTTGGTTATAGGAATCAGACCACTACCAGACATGTGCAACTGTCTTGTACCTATATTATATCTCCAGCCCCTGGATTTGCTTTTTTATTTGTTTGTTTGTTTGTTTGTTTTCTGGGCCACAGCTGATGCTCAGGGGTTACTTCTGGCTCTGTAATCAGGAATTCTGGTAGTGCTCAGGGAACTATAGGGGATGCCAGGGATCAAATCCAGGTCAGCCACTTCAAAGGCAATGACCTACCTACTGTACTATTGCTTCAGCCCTTGGATTTGCTTTTTTTTAAACATTGATTTTGATTAATATGCTTCATTATTAAAAGCAGCTTTCTACTGCTGGATGATGGGGGACTTTTATAAATCATTCTGTAATGTTTAACCTTACCTATTTTTGTAATCAGAAAATAATGATAGATCCATAAAATTGCTAGAATAAAACTATTCTGGGGAGGCATACCTGGCAGTGCTCTAGAGTTCAGAGTGGTCCTGGGGGAGTTACTCAGAGAAACATGCAGTGCTGGGATTCAAACTGGCTCTCTCATTTTCCTAACTGTTAGAATAAACTTTTATGAAGAATCTATTTCTCTAGAGCAAGGAGAAAGACTGGGCCAAACAACTGTTCATAGCTGCTTCATTTGCATGTTAAAGGGACTCATCCATTCATCTTTATCCAGGTGTTAGAGGTTCTAGTAGTGGGCACCATTCTAGGCACTGTTTACTCTGGCAAATGCCTCAGGGAACTTTCACTCAAATGGAGCCACAAATAATAAGCAATTAGAAAATATCAAATGAGGGGCCTGAGCGAGGATAGCACAGAACAATGGTAGGATGTTTGCCTTGCACTCGGCCAATCCAGGACAGATCCGGGTTTAATCCTTGGCATCCCCTATGGTTTCCCTGAGCCTGCCAGAAGCGATTTTTGAGCCAGGAGTAACCCCTGAGCATCACTGAATGTGGCCCAAAATAAAACAATAAAACAAACAAAAATATTAGTTAAAAAATCAGAACGGAAGTGCTATGAAAACAGTGAAATGGGATGGAGTGAGTGTGAGGTGGTAATTTCAGAGTAAAGGTCAAGCATAGGTTTCGGATATAGTTGAACTGAGGTCTGACTGGCAACAACAAAGCAGCAGGTAAGGTTTGGGAGGAGCCTCTAGGTACAGGCCTAGAGGCCCAGCCTGCTGGGTGCCCTTTGCGTCTGGAGTCTCTATGCCAAGTCTGACTTCATTACTGGGGTTCTCTTGCCCAAACGCTCGGCCCCATGAACTAGGATTTGCTTAGCGTCAGAGGCTCAGGGCTCTTGCCTGAGCCTGCAAGGCTGGTTGCTCCTGACCTTATGGCTTTGGCCGTTGCTAAGGCAGGTACAGACAGGGCTTCCCTGGGCAGCCTTCATGCTAGCCATGCCTCCTGGCTGGCATTTCCATGGTAGGGCTGGGCCATCTAAAGTTCCAGTGGCCTTGGAGCAGGCTAGCAGCCAGGCTAGGGTGTCTCTGAGTGATACATGTCCTAGGAAAACCCAGGAGGGTGGCTGCTTTCATAGTCCTAGGAGAGTCAGGTTCTATTTTTTTTTTTTATTACTTTAACCAAAAAAATATTTTAAAAATTACTTTCAACACCGTGATTTATAATACAATTGTTTTTCCCCCCACAGTTACAAAATTGTTCATGATTGAGTTTCACTCATATAGTGTACAACACCTTTTACCAGTGCATATTTCCCACCACCAATGTCCATAGTTTCCCCGTCTCACTCAATTCCTGTCCTTCCCCCCCCCCCCCCCCCCGCCTCTGTGGCAGGCATTTTTCTTCTCTCTCTCTCTCTCTCTCTCTCTCTCTTCTCCTTTCCATTTTTCCCCTTTAAGACACTGTGGTTTGCAATATTGCTACTGAAGGGGTAACATGCATATTACTTTATCTCCTTTTCAGCACCTAGCTTGTCTATAGTCCAACTGTCACTGTCACAGTGGTCCTTTCTCTGCCCTAACTGCACTTCCTTGCTCTTTGTGGCAAGCTTCCTTGGGAAGGTCAGCTTTAACCTTGGGTGTCCTTCATGTGGACTTTGCCAGAGCATGAACTCAGAACAGAACTTGGCCTTAGAGCAGATGCTGAGCACTCTCAGAGGCTCTAACGCCCAGCTCCATGCTTCATGGGTTGGCCCCATAGAAGCTCAAAGCCTTCTTGTACCCTGTACTTTCTCTGATTTCCCAGAATCAGAAACTCATAGAATGGCAGTTCCCTCTAGAGCCAGGAGGGCAGTGAAGTGTGCTGACTGGTCTGTAGCCAGTCTGGCTGGGTTTAAATCCCACCGGCTCTGTCTTTTATAGTAATATGAACTTAGGCTAATTCATTAGTTTCTTTAGTTCATTAAAAGGTCTTTAAAATGACCTTTCCAATCTAATAATTGGAAAGAGGTGAAGAGGGAATCTAATGGTGATGGTAGTGGTACTGATTGTGACTTGGGAGATGGAGGAAGAGCCCCCCTAAGACAGGTAGCATCAGGGCTGAAGTGATAGGACAGTGGGTAGGCCACCGGGTTTGATTCTTGGGACCCCATATGACCCCTTGAACACCTCCAGAAGTGAACCGTGGGCCCAGAGCCAGGAGTAAGTTATGAACATAGTTGGGTGTGGCTACAGAACAAATAAAATAGACTGATAATGTCACTGATCCCAGGGGAGCTTTTCTGGGATACGGAAATGACCCCTCCAGAGAAGGTTTGTCTGTTCTCTGGCATTTAACCTGCCAGTAATCACAGGGCTTTCCCCTACTTGTTTCCCATGAGGCTCAGTGGAAAGTCCATATATTCCCACTAACTTGATGACCATAGGAGAAGGTGTTTCTTTTTTTTTTTTTTGGGTTTTGGTTTTGGGTCACACCAGTGGCACTCAGGGGTTATTCCTGGCTCTGTGTTCAGAAATCGCTCCTGACAGGCTCGAGGGACCATATGGGATGCCGGAATTTGAACCGGGGTCTGTCCTATGTTGGCCACATGCAGGGCAAACGCCTTACCACTGTGCTATCACTCTGGCCCTGAAAAGTTGTTTCTGAGTTTGCTTTATGTACCTATCAGGGAAACTTCCTGCCCCTCAGAGTTTCCACTCTCCCTTCTCCAGTACAGAGCCTACCAGCAAAGGAGCGCAGGGTCACTCAAGCTGTCCCTCTTCTTCTTCACCCACTTTGTCTTGAGGAGCCTCCAAGAGGTTGTTGAGTCTCCCCAGAGCACAGCAATTTGAGTACCTGATGATGGGAGAGAGATTTAAAGTGAATGGAGAGGAAGAGGAAGGTCTGGGAAGGTTAGAAGGGGAATCCTGCTTTTCTAATAAGGTGTCTGACTCAAAGCATCCACAGTCACTGTATTTATGGCATTTTGGCTTCCTGGAACAAGATGAGAATTCTTTGCAAAATCGAAGCCACTCTTCTCTCCTGTTTTTTTCCTCTAGCCTGTATTAGGCTGTTAAGTATTTCCCTCAGTTCTGTCAGCTGCTTCATTAGGGTCATTTGGGCAGGGAGATTGTCCCAGGAAATAGGGCCTGAAGGCCAGTCCCCCATTTCCCCAATCTCCTGAATTTTTGGAGGGGAAGTGACCTGCACTGCCAAACACCTTTGCTGGAACTCTCTGTTCCCAGGGCTTTCATCAACACTGCCAAGGGTTCTTGAACTTGAGTATTGTTTCCCCACAACCCACTTGTGAAATCACCCACCACACCCCCATGCTCTTTCCTCCTGCTTTCAGCTGTGCTGTGTGCTTTTGTGTGGCCCTCTGCCCCAATCTGCTTTTCTGGGCTCCTTTCTTTGTCGTGGAACTCAGGAGGGTTGTTCTGGTCACCGGGACAAAGACGCTGTGATTTTCCCCATACCAGGGTGCAGCAAGGAGGTACTGAAGGGCCCGGGACATAGGTCTGGGGTGGAAGGAGGCCAGAGAAGGGATGGGGATTGTGAGCCCCAGGGGGAAAAAGGGATTTTGGTGGGACGCCTAGGTTCAGAGTTTCGGCTTGGCTCCTATGGTGATCAGAAATGTGTGTGCAGGGGCTGGTGAGGTGGCACTAAAGGTAAGGCGTCTGCCTTGCAAGCGCTAGCCAAGGAAGGACTGTGGTTTGATCCCCAGTGTCCCATATGGTCCCCCCAAGCCAGGGGCAATTTCTGAGCACTTAGCTAGGAGTAACCCCTGAGCATCAAACAGGTGTGGCCCAAAAAACCAAAAAAAAGAAAAGAAATGGGTGTGCAAGGGGCCAGAGTAATAGTACAGTGGGTAGTAAGTGTTTCCCTTGCACAAAAACTGACCAGGATTCAATCCTAGGCACCCGGAGCTTTCCAGGAATAATTCCTGAATGCAGAGCTAGAAGGAAGCCCTGATGGGCCCGGAGCAATAGCACACCGATAGGGTATTTGCCTTGCACACAGCCAACCCAGGACGGAACCCAGTTCGATTCCCTGGCATTCCAGATGGTTCCCCATGCCTGCCAGGAAAGATTTCTGAGCGCAAAACCAGGAATAACCCTTGAGTGCCACTGAGTGTGACCGAAAAAATAAAAAATAAAAATAAAAAAGGCGGAAGTCCTGAGCATTGCTGGGTGTGGCCCAGAAACCAACGAAAAAGAAATGGGTCTTTAGGTACAGTACCTAAATATACCCAAGTCAACACCTACCTCTACTAGGCTACCCACATGACTTAAATGCCAGCCCAGGGGATGGTGCTATTTTTTGTCCTGCCTTTTCATCCCCAATCTTCCTTTCTCCTGGCCTCAGCGAGGACCTCTTAGGTGTCTCAGTTTGTATTTTTGGGCCACACCTGATTGTGCATAGGACTTACTCCTTCCTGAGCCTCAGTTTCCCTTATATAAAGCATATGTCAGCCAGTGGAGCCCTCTCAAATCCACCATGACTCTGTCTCACTCTACAAGCATTTCCCTAGAGCCTGGATCTGCTTCCACCATGACTTCCACCATGACTCTGTCTCACTCTACAGGCATTTCCCTGGAGCCTGGGTCTGCTTCCTCCAGGACCCTAGGAGCCCGATGATTAAATGGTTGTGAGTGTGGTGCAAGAACACACCCCACACGTGCTCTGTTATGATTGGCCCCAGGCAAGCTGGCCTGAGACCTGCCTTCTCTTTTAGGCCTCAGCGGGAGGCTGCAGGCTCAGCTGATACCCACTGAGGTGCACCCACAGGCTGTTTGTGTGTGGGATGGTTTTCACAGGGGTTTTTGTTCTTGGCTACTGGGTTGGCACTGCGTGGAGATGAAGACTTGACCTGCTTGGCAAAGAAAGCTGCCCAGCCAGAAGCACAGACTGGGCAGAATGACCCTGCCTCAGGTAAGAGGGGAATGACAAAGTAGGAGAAGCCCCCAGCATCCTGGCCTTGTGTTTCAGGTTAAAGCCAGCCTCTGTAGAGTCTTGGTTGTATTCTTAGGAGTGGGATTACATGACCTCCTCTTCATCAGAACTCAGAGACCATATCTTCACCCATGAATGAGTCAGAGGAAACTGAGGCATAAGAAAGAGGCCAGGTAACAGTCATAGATCCTGTAGGTGGGAATTGTCAGTGTGGGTAGCAAGGATGGAGTTTCCCAGGTCTGACCTGTAGTCATGGCTCCAGAAGGAAAGAGTTGCATTTATTTGATAGGATTTCAGGGTCCTAGGTTCATGTGAACTTGTTGTTTCTTGAGCATCTTCTATAGACTAGGTACAAAGATGATAAAATCTGTTTTAGTGGGAACATGAGCATACCTGCAAAGACTCTGGGGTTACTCAGTTACCCAGTTACTCTGTGCTTGAGGGTCACTGCCAGCAATGCTCAGCAGACCATGTAGTGCCAATGAGCAAACCTGGAGCTCCTGCATGCAGGGCCTGCTCCCAGCTCACTGAGCCATCTCCCAGCCAAATAAATCATTTTTAAGATACATTTTTGTTTGTTTTTTGGTGTGTGTGTGTGTGTGTGTGTGTCACACCCGGCAGTGCTCAGGGGTTACTCCTGGCCCTATGCTCAGAAATCGCCCCTGGCAGGCATGGGGGACCATATGGGATACCGGGATTCGAGCCACCGTCCTTCTGCATGAAAGGCAAACGCCTTACCTCCATGCTATCTCTTCAGCCCCAATTTTTAAGATAATTTTTAAAATAATTTTTGGACCAGAAGGATGGCTTAGCTGATGAAAATATACTTCACATAGGGGAGAAACCAGGCCCAACTTATGTAGTCCGTTAAGTACTCCTGGAAGTGGATACCTCTCTGGTCATTGGCCCAACGCAAAAAGAATGTTTAGCTTCTTTTTTTTTTATTTTTTGGGCCACACCCGTTTGATGCTCAGGGGTCACTCCTGGCTAAGCGCTCAGAAATTGCCCCTGGCTTGGGGGGACCATATGGGACGCTAGGGGATCGAACTGCAGTCCTTCCTTGGCTAGTGCTTGCAAGGCAAGCACCTTACCTCTAGTGCCACCTCGCTGGCCCCATGTTTAGCTTCTTTTGTTTAAAAATTGTTTTTAAATTCTTTTTTTTCAATTGTTTTATTTATTTTTTACAATAATGTATTTTATTTTTCTTAAAACCTATTGATCAGTGAGATTATTCTATGTCTCTAACTCTCTCTCTGGCTTATTTCCCTCAATATAACCGTTTCCATGTACATCCATGTATAGGAAATTTTATGACTTAATCTCTCCTGACAACTGTATAATATTCCATTGTATATATGTACCACAGTTCTCTGGTTTTTTGTTTTGTTTTGTTTTGGGGTCACACCTGGAAGCACTCAGGGATTACTCCTGGCTTTATGCTCAGAAATCGCTCCTGGCAGGCTTGGGGGACCATATGGGATGCTGGGGGATCGAACCGCAGTTCATCCTTGGCTAGTGCTTGCAAGGCAGACACCTTACCTCTAGCGCTGCCTCACTGGCTCCGCTACTATATATTCTTATATATCTTAGATATTCTTATATATCAGAGATAATATTGAATAATATTTACTACTAAAATATATATATGCTACTATATATTCTTATATGCCAGAGATAATATTAAATAATATTCAATACCAAAAAAGACATTCAATTGGTCACTATGGCTCACTCACCTTTGAATGGATCCTGGCCAAATGCTAAGTGTCATTGTCTCAGGATTTAGGAACAGAGGTGGAGAGAGTATGGATGTTCTGGTGGTGGAGGTTTTAGAAAGGTTTTCAGAAAGGAAGAACCGGACCTTGAAGGAGCGGGATGGATTCACAGACCATGGTTTGGGGAGGAGGGTACACCCCAGGTAGCAAAAATAGCAACGTGAAGTCTGGAGGACAGGATCTGAGGCATTGGTTTCTCAGGAAGGGCTTTGCCAGCCATCCCTAGGGGGTTGAGGCTTACTCTAAAGATATTACAGATCCACTAATGGGCTCTAAGTGGGGAGAAACATTGGATTTGCCTTTTTATACAGATTTCTGTTTCTGCACGCTCTTCTGTAGTGTGATGAGTGTGGAGAATTCACTCCTCCATTGGAAAGGAGCAAGGCAAGGCTCCCTAGTATGAGGCTATTGAAGTCATATGAGTGAGAGATGTTGACTTGAAACAGCTACAGCAAGGAGAAAGAGAAATAAAGAGGAGGTGATACTTAGGAATAAAAGTACAAAGTTGTAAATGTGGCTCAAAGGAAAACAAACATGCCTTTTGTATGTGAAGCCATGGATTTGATCCCTGGCATGACACGGTCCCCTTAGGAGTGCTAGCAGTGACCCTGGTGACTCCCCAAACAGTAGCAACAACAACCAAGAGTAGAAAGGATGAACATTAATGGCCAACTTGGCTTTGTTGTGTGACTTCCTGTGGTCAGTAAAATCTTAGTGGGTATCTAGGAAAGCACTGTGCACTTGGGTTTGATTGCTTTCATGCCCTGCCTATGAAAAGAACATGCTTGGACTAGACTGCAGAGCCCAGGAGCAGGGTGAGAGGCCAGCAGAGTAAAGCCAAGCATAGGCAGGACAGAGCCACCAAATGGGCCAGTCTCTGGGGATGAAGGACAAGACCTTAAAGACTGGTGGGAGTTACCTGACAGGTAGAAAAAGGAATAGGAAGTAGGAAGAGAACTACTTCTGGGTCAGCTCTCCTGACTCTCCTGGGACAGTTTACTGGCCTCCTCTGAATATAAAAACTGAATACCAAAACCTTAATGGAGCAGTTGAAGACAAATGTGACCACAAGGTGTTACTCCTTGTCACCCATTAGGCTGATCATCAGCAAAAAAGCAGAAAATGACAAGTATTGGCAAAGAGAAACTAGAACCCTTGGCACATTACAGTCATTGTAACCATTGTAAATTGCAAGGCCATTCCTTAAAATATGAAAATTAAATTATCACACAATCCAGGAATTCCATTTGTGGGCATATATTTAATAGATTTAATAGAGGGTCTCATTAAAAAAAGGTTATCATGCTGAGCGGGACCAGGAGAGTGACAGATATAGAATGATCTCCCTCATATGTGGTATATAAAAAACATAGTAAGGAAGCAACAAATACCTAAATGCAACAGAACCTGAGAACAGGCCTTTAGTAGGAACCACATCATTATGGGGAAGATTGAGGGAATAAGATGGAGTGGGGGGGGGGCAGAGATGTCACTGGGACAAGAGCAGAGGGAAGTGGACACTCTGGTAGAGGGTATGGTGTTGGAATATTTTATGCATGAAACCCTACCATTATCAATATTGTAAATCACAGTGCCTAAAATAAAAAATAATGCAAGAAATCATTTTAAAACCACAGAGATTGTACATATGGCTAACCTGGGTTCTACGCCCACAACCCTATATGGTCTCCTGAGTTCTACCAGGAGTGATCCCTAAACGCAGATCCAGGAGTAAGCCCTGATCACTGCTGGGAGTGACCCCCCAAAAAAAAGTATACAGAAAAAAGAAAGAACTTCAAAATATTACACAAAAGAAGATCTTGGCTAGGTATGTTTACACCCATCTTTGTAGTGGCATTATTCACACTAGTCAGAAGATAGAAGCAACCCTTGAGGGATAGATAAGCATTCATAACAATGTGATATCACTAAAAGACTACAATGAATGTTATTCAATGCTGAAAGGGGGAAGGACATTCTGGCATATACTGGACTATGGATGGATTTGAGGACAGTAAGCTAAGTGGAGCAAGGTAGTCACAAGAGAAGTTATCTCATTTTAGTGGAATACTTGGTCAAATTCAGAGTCAGAATGCAGGAGGACAGTGGCCCTTGTCCTGAGGAGGAGGTGGAAAGTGAGGGAGGTTCCAAGTTTTTCTCTGGGAGATGGAAGAGTCTCAAAGATGGATGGATGGTGGTGATGGCTACACAACATGTGAATGTATCTTATGTCACTTAGTTATGCTATGACAGATGGTTAAAATGGCTTAAGTTTCTTGGTTTGTGCATATTTTACTAAGCACAACATGGAAAAGCCAGATGTGGTAAGTTTTGAAATATCTTAGAGGGATGCAATATGAAAATATTAAGAAGTGGGGGGAAGGATGGGAGCTTCCACGAATGAGTTTGATGAGAAAGGCAGCTAATGCCTAGAAATGGGGGCGATTGGTGCTGGCCAGGCAAGACAGAGCTCTTTTTTTTTGTTTGTTTTGTTTTGTTTTTGGGCCACACCCAGCAGTGCTCAGGGGTTACTCCTGGCTGTCTGCTCAGAAATAGCTCCTGGCAGGCACGGGGGACCACATGGGACAGCGGGATTCGAACCAACCACCTTTGGTCCTGGATCGGCTGCTTGCAACGCAAACGTCACTGTGCTATCTCTCCGGGCCCAAGACAGAGCTCTTTCATGGTTCATAGAAAATCCAAAAAAGTTCATACGGGGAGCTAGTAAACGCCTCCTTCCAACTAGCATTTGAGGAAGGGACTCAAGCAGCAGCCAGGCAGGCTCTTTAACTTGTTTTAATTTCAGGGCCTGAGCAATAGCACAGCAGTAAGGCATTTGTCTTGCATGCAGACGATCTGAGACTGATCTAGATTTGATCCCTGACATCCCATTTGGTACCCCGAGCCAGGGGAGATTTCTGAGCACAGAGCCAGGAGTAACCCCTGAGCACTGCTGGGGTGACTCCAAAACAAAAACAAACAAATAGTTTGCTTTAATTTCTCCTGACTAACAAGTGAGAGAAGTAGACTGCCTGTCTCGAATACAGGCAGGGGTTTAGGGAGGAGGGAGATGGAGGGCACTGGTTGTGGGAAGGTTGCACTGGTGAAAGGGGGAGGAGGGTTCTTTTGTTGTTGTTGTTGTTGGGTCACACCAGGCAGCGCTCAGGGGTTCCTCCTGGCTCTACGCTTAGAAATCGCTCCTGGCAGACTTGGGGAACTATGTGGGATGCTGGGATTGGAACCACTGTCCTTTGGCATACAAGGCAAACACCCTACCTCCATGCTATCTCTCTGGCCCCTCGGAGAGGGGGGTGTTCTTTTTATGAAACCCAATTACAAACATGTTTGTAATCATGGTGCTTAAATAAAGATATTATTTTAAGAATTTTCTTTTTTCCTGACCATGTGGCTAAGGCAAAGAATGCTGAGAAGTCATAGGCCTGAAATAGGGCCAACCTAATGGATTTGAGTGTGGAATTTCATGCTCCCCTCCAGACATTCGAGACTTGGGCTACCCAATGGCAAGACCTGGGAGTGTCCCCTTGACCCTCTTTCCCCTCTTAACCCCCTTTCCCCTCCTCATCCATCTCCTCTGTGTCCCCCAGCAGCCAACTCGAGTGGGCACCATGGCCTCGGCCGAGCCCCTGACCGCCCTGTCCCGCTGGTACCTGTACGCCATCCACGGCTACTTCTGCGAGGTGATGTTCACGGCCGCCTGGGAGTTCGTGGTGAACTTGAACTGGAAGTTCCCAGGGGTGACGAGCGTGTGGGCCCTCTTCATCTATGGCACGTCCATCCTCATCGTGGAGCGCATGTACCTGCGCCTCCGTGGCCGCTGTCCCCTGCTGCTGCGCTGCCTCATCTACACGCTCTGGACCTACCTGTGGGAGTTCACCACCGGCTTCATCCTGCGCCAGTTCAACGCCTGCCCCTGGGACTACTCGCAATTCGACTTCGACTTCATGGGGCTCATCACCCTGGAATACGCCGTGCCCTGGTTCTGCGGGGCGCTCATCATGGAACAGTTCATCATCCGCAATACCCTTCGTCTGCGCTTTGACAAGGATGCTGAACCTGGAGAGCCCAGTGGCTCCCTGGCTCTGGCCAATGGCCACGTCAAGACTGACTGAGGGGGTGGGTTAGGGTGGGGTGGCCTTGGGTGGGGACAGATGTGGGCAAAGGCACCAAGCAGGTGGCATCATGGCCTCTTCTGTTCAGCACAAACCCTGCCCAGTCGGCCACAGCCCTATAGGACCCCACCCAGCGTGGTTTTGGGGGGAATTGGTCAGCCTTGGTGTGGGGTACAGATGGGGGTAATGCAGAGGAACTGGGCGTAGCCAGGCCCAGCTCAGAGCTGGAGCACTGATCACCTTTGGCTACAGCAGGGCCAGTGCTGACGGAAGGACTGACCGGACCGGGCAGGGGAAGGAGGAGGCCTTGGGCCTTCTTGCCTCTTACCTGGTTTAGCTGGGCTTTGGCTGGCTCCATTAGGCAATATGTCAGGTGCTTGCTTGCAACCAATACCTCCCCAGGGGCCTGCTGAGCTGTAGCCTAAGGAAAGTGGGGGCAGCCAGGAAGCTGGTTGGCAGGTATGGGCTGGGAGGGCTGGACGCCTCCCCCTGGCGCCTCTCCCCATTCCCCAGGGCCCCCCCGAGCTGCTCCCTTGGCCTGCTGGGCCCTTACCCCTGACCCCTGGTGCTGGTTTCCCACCAATCCTGGACTTTGGGAGGTTTTAATCCCTGTGTGTTCTGTGGTGTCCCCCCCCCTTTCTCTTATTTTACAAGGCCTTTACAACTAGTGGCCCCTTCATCGTTCACACACTCTTCCCACCTCCATTCTCATGCCTAGCTCGTAGCTAGCATAGCAGCTGCCAGAGATAGAAGGCTAAGACATGCAGGACACCCCCCCCCCCCAGATCTGCAGCCCCCATGAAGCTTTCCTTCCACAGTTTCTGGGGTTCTGGGACAGGAAGTTTCCACCATCTTTCCCTACTCCATCTGTTGGGCTATGGGGGTTTCCTTGGTGCTCTTCTCCATGTCTTCTCCCCACAGTGACCCAGCTGATGGCTCCTAGCAAGGGTGTCTTCAAGCCCCCAGGGGCCACAATGTGGACTTAGCATCAGATCACGTCTGGGGAGGGGAGAGGACAGAGAGGGACCTGCCTAGTTTGTTTCTCAGGCCCAGTGAGGGGCAGGTTTTGAGGGGATGGAGCCCCGTGGAGAATGAGTGAGGAGGGCCTCCGCTTTGGGAGGGTATCTGGAGCACCCTGAGTCAGAAGTTTCTTGGTTCTGCTGTAGCCTCAGCCTTGCAGCTAAACCTCCTCAGGGTTCCCCCACCCCAGTTCCCTGCCCACCCCCTGCAAGGCTGACCCTCTGAACTTGCACCTTCAACAGTATTAACCCTGACACACTCGTGGCCATTGTCATGTTGGTTATCCCTCCCTCATGACAGATTTATTACTGACAGTGAATGGGGTGGGGAGACCCTTACTTCAGCCCTCCCTGAGACAAAGTTCCTCAGAACTGGCCTGGCCCGACTCACTGGTTCTTTGGACCACAGTAGGACTCCGAGGTAGCATTTCGCCTTTCCTTTTCTAGAAGTCCTTTCGACGTGAAAACAATGTCACCTGTGGAAACAATCTCCTATTTCTCGCTGTGCTACACCTAGACCTGTACAGGGAAAATCAGTCAGGACACAGGCTAGGAGAGGTCATAAGCAGAGTTCCAGCTGGGAGAGTCTGCCTAGGCAGAGGGGTGTGATGTCTGTCTCTGTCCAATCTACATGAACAAGGACACTGGAGGGGCCAAGCCTCCCTTCCATGACTCTTTCTGTGGCTCCAATTCTAGGACTTTGGGGCTTCTCAGCACTCAGGCTTCCAATGGGCCCAGATTTCTTCCCATCTCCTGGTGGAAGGCAGTCTAGATGGGGAATATTTTCTGGCTGCTCGAGTCTCTCTGTTATCTCCAGCTCATGGGCCCCAACGCCTCTCCCAGCTTCCCAGGTGATTCCTAGAACATTAGGTTCCATTTATTCTCCTATTCCATGACTCAGTCTGTTGGTCTTGCCGAAGTATCCAGCATAAAGGCCTCCACAATTCTTAGCCAGAGCCTGCCCTTCCATGCCCTCTGGGTCTGACAGCACATGCTGGCATGTTCTCTCTGAGCACTCTTTATTCCCAAGGGTGGGAGGTCTGACAACACACAGAACATTGTGTTTCTGCTTCATCCAGACCCCTACTAGCTCCAGTTGCCCCTTGTAGGGTGTAGACCTTCCCAGTCAAGAGAGTTGATGCCCAGGGTTGGAACACAGGAACCTCAGCACTCAGTGGGGGTAGCCAAGACTTTAGTCTTGCTTTTTAGGCTCTCTTCAGGGTCCCCCGTCCCTCCGTGTCCAGGCTCTTCCAAAAATGGAGAAATCCCAGCCCCGTCGAGCAGAGGGGGAGTGCTGGTGGGGAGACTTTGCTCAATGTTGATGAACTCTGGCCTTTCCACTGTACATGGCGGCAGCTCTGTGATCTGAAGGCCTGAGTGCTGCTGCCTTGCATGGTCCAATAGCTTCTGACGTCTATTCAGCGTGTCCTCCCTCGTGGCCTGGCCCCTCTGACGCCTGGGAGTCACAATGGCCTATGCTTATTCACAGCAATAATACCTAGGGGGTGTCCTCAAGTCCTTCTGTCCTGCCCTCCACTCTGGGCTTTTTTTGGGGGGGCAGTGACAAATGGGATCCAGGAGGAGAACCCATTTTTCCTGATGCTCTGGGCTGCACAAATGCTGCTGCAGGGGAAGCAGAAAGGAGAGAAGCCTAGCTCTCGGCTAAGGTAGGGAGAGGTTCCTCCACATAGAGGCCACCCAGCCCTAGAGGAGCTGCAGGTCCTGGCTCTGCCTGGCTTTGAAATGGGTGGTTCTGTCTGGAGACAGCTGGTGGGAGGGACATGCCACCACAGCAGGTGACGGGTGTGTGCGCCATTGCCTGCTCTGTCTCCGTCAACCTCTGTCTCTTCCTTTTCACATTTGTGCACATAAAATATACTGTGTTTGTGTTCCAGAACTGGCTGCGACCCATCTCTGCTTCGATTTGGGGCCCCTTTTTTTGGGTGTACTTGAACCAAGGCTGTCCTAAACCAAGCAGGTTGCTGCCAAGAGGGCACTGTGTGGGGAAGGCAGGTGGCATTCTATGCCTGTTCTTTGTAGTCACTCCTCTGCTCCTATCTGGTAAATACCAATCACCAAAGCCCATTGGTATCACCTCGTGTTCCTCATGGTCCATGTTGCCAGGCTGATTTTGGTTCTGGGCTATTTGCTGTATCTGCTTGGGAGGTGAACACCCACCAAACATGTTAGCTCAGATTTGGAGGTGCCTCATGGAGTGGGAACACCTGAAGGAGGATACACAGCATGTACACCTCAGAGAGCTGGAAGGATGACAGAACCTTCTTTACCATTTTCAAAAGTTCCCTCTTGAAGAAGCAGGGAGATCTGTGTGTGTTCAAGTGCACACACACACACACACACACACACACACACACACACACACACAGAGCTGTTCCACTCTACTTAGATGTGTATTTGGTAGAAGGAAACCCTTCCCGCTTCATGTAAGTTGGCTCCCTCAAGCATGCTCTGTCTTTTCCTCTGTCCACTGTTCTCCTGCCCGCTTGCCTATTTCCAAGAAGAAATTGGGATGTTCAGAAGGGGCTGAAGAGATAGCAAAGTGGTAGGGCATTTGCCTTGCATGTGGTTGACCCAAAACGGACGTGGGTTCAATTCCTGGCATCTCATATGGCTCCTGCCAAGAGGGATTTCTGAGTGCAGAAGCAGAGCCAGGAGTAGCCCCTGAGCACCACCAGGAGTGGCCTCAAAACCAAAAAATAAAAGTCCACCCCCCAAAAGTCACTCAGTTGAATAAAATCCAACTGGCTTGGCCCCCTGGCCACCAATGGGTGGAGAAGGCAAGTGAACTTTCAGGACTCATCAGAAAGGCTCCCCACTGCCTTGAAAGTGGTCATTAATTTGAAAGCCTCCCACCTTATAAAAATAAGCTAGTGTAAATCCAACAGTCATTGTGCTACATGTTAGTATACATGTATGCATGCCTGTTAATATAGTAAATTTCTTCTCGCAGTAGGTTTCCCCACCCCAAAACACACACACACACACACACACACACACACACACACACACACACACACACACCTGGTGGTGCTCAGGGCTTACTCTTGGCTCTGAGCTCAGGAATTACTCCTGCCAGGGCTCAGGAGGACCATATGTGGTGCTGGGATGCTGGAGAACAAACCATGGTCAGCCTTGTGCAAGGCAAATGCCTTACCCACCTTACTCTTACTATCTCCCAGGCCCTGGAATAGGTTTTGTAGGATGAAAAATGGCAAACCTGGTGAAGTGGGCTCTCTCTGATGGAACGTCTGAGAAGCAGCAAGAGGCAAAACTCAGAACAGGAAGACTGAGTGGCCCCAAGCCCCTTATTAGCTCTTCTGAGCTTTCCTTCCTTGTTATTTTCCTTCCTCACTCTTCTTCACCTCCACCCAGGCCAGAGAGTCAGTCCATCTCATGCAGTGAGAGGAGCATGATGCAAAGTGCTGTGCCAAATAAGAGCTTGGCTGCATCCTTTGGAATCTTTCCAGCCTCTGCAATAATGCCAGCTTCTTAATTAATCACAGGGACTGAGTGACCATAAGCTTTCTTCATGTCCCCAGGGTGCCTATATCAGAAGTGTATTGTCGGGCCAGAGAGATAGCATGAAGGTAGGGCATTTGTCTTGCATGCAGAAGGACGGTGGTTAGAATCCTGGCATCCCAGATGGTCCCCCAAGCCTGCCAGGAGCCATTTCTGAGCGTAGAGCCAGGAGTAACCCCTGAGCACTGCTGGGTGTGATCCAAAAACCAAAAAAAAAAAAAAAAGTGTATTGTCCACAACACCCCCTGGTTGCTTCTGGGGAGGGTTTCCTCTGTGTCTGGAAGGTGCAAGAAAAGGGAACAGTGGTGACACCATCAGAGAAGAGAAAGGAGCTGGTCTTGTCATTTCACCAAGTGCTGTGGTTCTTACCGCAGCAGCTGCCAGTGCTGTGCTCCTGTCAGGTTTGGGGTTTTCCCCCCTCCACTGGAGATGGTCACTGTTATTTGCCTGTTTTTACCAAGGAAATCTGATTCCAACAAGCTGTCTGCAGCCTTGATTTACTACATTTCTCTGTAACTCAAACTTTTGTTTCAATGTAAGCAACTCCTTTGGGGGGAGGAATTGGGAATAACCTGGCACCCTTTGGTACTTGGATAGCTTCCGGATGGCATTAAAGTTCTTGCTTGTTGCAAAGAGATATTGATATGTAAGAGTGGGAGCTTTGAGGGAGGAAAGGAGTTTTAAGAGGTCTGAAGTAGTAAGTAACCTTCACCAAGACTCAGAACTATTAGTTCCAAGAACCTTTTGGTGGAGGGAGGATTGTGAAGCTTAGGTGAACACCAATGGTCCTCTCTCTCTCTCTCTCTCTCTCTCTCTCTCTCTCTCTCTCTCTCTCTCCCCCCCCCCCCCCTCTCTCTCTCTCACACACACACACACACACTTCTTCCCTTTGATCCTATTTTCTTCTCTGAGAATAAGCCTCAATTCTAGCTGTGCCTCCTCTCACAAAGTTTGGAACTGCTGTAGTTCCCCCTTAGCTAAGGTTTCATCTTTTACAGTTTCACTTTCTCTAGGTTTCAGTTAACATTAATTCAAATCTGAAAATACTATAAAAAGTTGTGTTTGTGGGACCAGAGCGGTGGTGCAGTGGTAGGGCGTTTGCCTTGCAAGTGGCTGACCTAGGATGGACTTCAGTTCAATCCCCCAGCATCCCATATGGTCCTCCAAGCCAGGAGCGATTTCTGAGTGCATAGCACCTGAGCGTCACCTGAGTGTGGCTCAAAAAGCAACCACAACAACAACAAAAAGATTTTGTGTTTGTTTTTGGATCACACCTGGTGGCACTCAGAGGTTACTTCTGGTTCTGTGCTCACTCCTGGTGGACTCAGAGACCTTATGGGATACCATGGATTGAACCTGGGTGGGCCATGTGCAAGGCAAAAACCCTACCAGCTATGTTATGAGATTTTTTTAATCCCAAAATGAGATTTTTTAAATTAAATATTTTTATTTAAAGCATTGCTCTTTAAAAAGTTATTCATACTTGAATTTTAAACATATAATTTTTCAGCACCAACCCAGTACCAGTGACAACCTCCCTTCACCAATGTTCCCAGAGTCTATTTCATACCTAGGAAATACCTCACCCTACCCACCCCAGCCTGCTATCATAACAAGAACCTTTGAAAGTTTGGTTGTGGGGTCCGAGAGATAGCGTGGAGGTAGGGCGTTTGCCTTTCATGAAGAAGGTCGGTGGTTCGAATCCCAGCATCCCCTATGGTCCCCTGAGCCTGCCAGGAGCGATTTCTGAGCACAGAGCCAGGAGTAACCCCTGAACACTGCTGGGTGTGACCCAAAAACAAAACCAAAAAAAAAGTTTGGTTGTTAAAGTTTGGGTTTCATGCTTTCATTATTGTTGACTCTGTGGTTTGGATATTTAGTTCTGTCTTTTGTTTGTTTGTTTGTCTTTTTGGGGGGCCACACCCATTTGACGCTCAGCGGTTACTCCTGGCTAAGAAATTGCCCCCGGCTTGGGGGGACCATATGGGACGCCGGGGGATCGAACCGAGGTCCTTCCTTGGCTAGTGCTTGCAAGGCAGACACCTCACCTTAGCACCACCTCGCCGGCCCCAGGTTCTGTCTTTTTTTAACATCACAATTGTACCTCGGTACTCTTGACCCCTGTCCCCCATTATTTCATATCTTTCTTTCTCCTCCTCCACTCAATTTCTTTCCTTCTCCTCACTATACTCTGGGATCAAGAGTGTTCTAGACACCCCTCATTAAATCATTGCATTCCTTCATGCAGTTATTCTAAATGCCACATATAAGTGATATTATTCTGTATTTCTTTTTCTTCTGACTTACTTCATTTCACATTCCACCCCTGTTGCAGAGAATTGCATGATTGCATCATTCCTCACAGCTCTGTAGTATTCATGGTATATGTGTACCACTTCTTCATGATCCCCTCATCTGTTGTTGAACATCTAGATTAATTTCAACTCTTAGCTATTGTACTGAATGCTGTGATAAATAGTGATGTCCATATGTCCTTTTGAATGAATGTTTTTCTGATCTGGTACCCAAGATAGGTACCCAAGAGTAGACTTGCTGGGTCATATGGCAATATAATTTTTAAAAAATAAGGGTGAATGATTTTCATTGATTTGCTTTGAATGAAATGTTAGGGTTGCTGTTGATGTTGGTGGTAGTGGGGTTTTTTTTTGTTTGCTTGCTTGCTTTGTTGTTGTTGTTGTTGTTGTTCTTCTTCTTCTTCTTCTTCTTATTATTATTATTATTTTCTTTTGGAGGGATAAACATGGCTGTGCCAGAATTTACTTCTGGCTTTGGGCTCAGGCTCACTCCTAACTGGGCTCAGGGAACCACATGTGGTGCTGGGGATCAAAGTGGGGTTGGCCACACACAAGGCAAATGCCTTAAACCCTGAACTACCTCTGGTCCTTAAGTAAAATGTTATTGATTCGTTGGCTTACAATTTGATATAAATTTGGGGAGTATAGATTGATACTTGCATATGCAATAAGCCTTGGGATGATGCTCCCAAGCAGTGCTCAGAAGGCTCAATGCCATTCCCAATTATTTTCAGTCAACCATTAAATAGTAGGGTCTGAAGATTGTTGCTACTTGGTACCTGTAGTACCAGTAACCACACTGGCAACACTCGGGAAGTCGTTCAGTGCCAGATATCAAATTGGGGTCCTTCAGGGGTCTGGAAGAATAGTACAAAAAGAGTAAATCATTTGGAGCCGAAGTGATAGCACAGCAGTAAGGCATTTACCATGCACGCTACTGACCCAGGAGAGACCTGGGTTCAATCTCCAGCATTCCATATGGACCCCCCCACCAAGCCTGCCAGCAGTGATTTCTGAATGCAGAGCCAGGAGTAACCCCTGAGACCAGCTGGGTGTGGCCCCAAAAACAAACAAACAAACAAAAGAAAGAGTAAGTCAGTTGTCTTGCATGTAGCAATTTTGACCCCAACCACCTTATATGGCCTCCTGCGTATCTCCAGGATCCCTGAGCACAGAGCCAGGTGTAAACTCTGAGCACAGGCAGGTGTGGCTTTAAAACCAAACCAAAACTAAAAACCAAACTGGAGTCCTATGTGAACAAGGTATGTGCCCTAATTCCTGTACTATCTGTCCAGCCTCAAGACCTTTTTTCATTATGGTTATTTAATTGTAACTCTCCATTAATAAACTAAAACACCAGAGTACAAATTGGAACCTTTAAATTTTGTGTATCCCCATAATTCAAATTTTTACATGGCCTAATGCGTTTGGAGGTCCCAGGGATTAAGCCCAGGCCTTATATGCCTTATATATGCAAGGCCTGCAATGTTCCATAGAGCCACATCCTTAGTCCTAAATATCTTTTTTTGTTTTGTTTTGTTTTGTTTTTGTTTTTGTTTTTGTTTTTTGGGGGCCACATCCAGTGATGCTCAGGGGTTATTCCTGGCTATGCGCTCAGAAATAGCTCCTGGCTTAGGGGACTACATGGAAACCTGGGGGATCGAACCACAGTCTGTCCTAGGTCAGCCACATGCAAGGCAAACGCCCTACTGCTGTGCCACCACTTCAGCCCCAATCCTAAACATCTTAAGAAAGAGCAGTGTTTCCCTGTTAGGGGCCATAAGCCTCCTTGTGAGCACCCAGGATAGATATTCCAGAGGCCACAGTCTCTCCTGCTTAACCTAAACCAGAGTCAAGGCCAGAGGCAGAACCCATCTTTGTCTGAGGATCTCTTCCTTGAACCACTTTGGAAATGCAAATAAAATGACAAGAGATGTTATTTTGCTGACTTTCACTCAATCTGTTCCCCCAGGAGCTCAGGACTGCTGACCAGCAGGACCAGATGGCACCTTTTACAGGAATCTCTTATTTCTGTCTTTGTGTAGGCCCCAAACATCCTAAAAGAAAAACAACCCATCTTCTTCTTGAGATTGACGGGAACTGCGCATCCTTTCTAGTTATTTGTGTATTTTCCCCCTGTGAATCTGCCAAAGGCACCTGACATACAATCCTCGACAACACGTCCTGTCCTCCAGATGTTAGTTGACCTTATTTTCCAGAAGGAGGGAGGGAGGAGGCTTGACCGGGAAGTGAAAGAGACAGATTGCTCTTAGTTCCTAACTCTGTTCACAACAGCCCCACCCCACTCCACCCCTCAACCCCTCAGTCTTTCTCAAATGTGTTTCTCTATACTTCATGTTTTCCCAGAACTTCCTTTTTTGTCCAACCAAAGAAGCAACAGCACAGGCTTCATAGTCATTTGGCCTGACTTTGAATCTTAGGTGTCTGACTCACTGTTATTCACCCTATTGCAGCTTTGGTTTACTCAACTAAAAATGAGACTAATATTAATCTACACTTGCCAGTGTCGTGGCAATCAGATGAGCTAATGTGAGTCGACGAATGCCTTGCACATGACCAGTGCCAGATACCAGGGAAAATCTTCTTCTTTGTTAGACTCGAAAATCCAAGTGCAAGAACATGTCACTCCAGGAAGCATTTCTGGACTCTTCCTAGTGGAAACATCATGGCCCAAGTCATGGGATTGTTTCCCATCTGACCTGGGTTTGACCTCTGTACACTGAAGTTTTATCACCTGTAAAATGGGAGTGAAAACATCTACTCTATAGGATTGTTGGGAAGGTAAAGATAAACAAAATGTCTATGTTGTTTAGTATAGGGGGCAGGGTGATGGCTCAAAGGGCTGGAGCCCAGGTTTTGCATGCAGGAGACCTCCTAGGTCTGATCTTTATTTATCTTTACCTTCCCAACAATACTATAGTACTAGTAGATGTTTTCATTCCCATTTTACAGGTGATAAAAGTTCAGTGTACAGAGGTCAAACCCAGGTCAAATGGGGCACATGGCTCCCAGAATACCGAGTGCCCACTTCCAACCCATATCATATCATCTGACCTCTGAATAAAACACACAATGCTTGGTATAGGTACATGATTCCTTACTGTAATATTTGCATTTTGCAAGATTGGCTGAAATTCAGAAAGATAAAAAAAACACTGAGGTGCTGTTTATTTTGTAACTCTTGAGCCAGGTATGAGTCAACTCCTCATAGTCAAACACATTGTCTCTACCTGGAAATCTCTGCACATGCTAGTGGGACTTAAATGGTGACTCCAAATGGCCTCACATCCTTAAGACAGGCATGGCAAGGATTCACACACCACCTGACAGTTAAGGATCAGAACCAAGAAAGAATCAGAAGAGCGCTTGCTTCAAGTTCATGTGGCCCATAATGAGCAGCCAGTGTTGCACCATCTATTCATTTGGCCCACATCTCATCACACAGTGTGACAGAAATGTTCCTGCTACAACCTAATACTGTCTAAAAGGATTTTACAAAAGAAAATTAGAGGGACTAGGAAAGATAGCTCAAAGGGCTGGAGCACATTGGAGGCCTGGGTTAGATCCCTGGTCTCATACTGGTCCATCAAGCAACACCAGGAGTGACCCCTGAGTGCTGATCAAGAAATAGCCCCTCAGCACTACCACACATGGCAGAAAGAAACTAAGAGAAGTTACTTAATGGTCAAATTATTTTCTTATCTTCCTAAGAGTATGAATATACATTTCTACGTATTTTTCACATTCTGCTTTATCTACTTTAGTCACTGGTACATGTTTCTCTATATTACATTGGATCATATTGTCATTTTAACTGATGATTGCGTCTTCAGGAATCCTCTCAAGCCCAGTCAACTAGCCATTCTATCATTGCTGTTCACATGTTTTCAATTTCTCATTTTTCTAAAATAAGGATCAGCCTCAAAATGAGTGTACAACTTCCTCCTATCATCACAATTGCCATGACAATAAAAGAGAAGGAAAAGGGATAAATAGTAAACAGTAATTAATGCCCAGTCATTTACTTTGAATGACAATATGATTCAATATAATACAGAGAAACATGTACCAGGGAATGAGCAATTATATGGAGAGAAAATACCTTTCCTTGAGCCACCAGCTTGCAGCCTTTGAGAGTTTTTTCAGACATTGACAACCAAAGTTGATTCCAAATCAACTAATCAATTAATGGACTAATTAATTAGAGTTGATTGAGAGCAGGTATGAGAAACTGGGTGCTCTTTGATGCTTGGTGGAGGCATAGAAACATAGATTAGGTCTCTAATTCTCTAGAAACATATGTGACACTGCAGAAGCCTTTCCATTTCCAGCCAGACAGGGTTGGCATCTTGCAGTAAGGTAAGTATCCTAAACCAGGCTGTGAAGCTAGGCATGGGGCTAGGATGTGAGTGATGAAAGCAAGAACTTTAAATAGATCTCTGATCTATCCCCTTGCCCGTCAAGGGCGTTGGTTCAGGTCAGGGAGAATGTGCTAAAAATGAAATGGGGAAGAAGGAAAACAAGGACAGAGGTTCCATGAGGCTTTCTCTAAGTCATCTAGTTTACTTTCAGACTCCAGTGGTCTGGATGAAGCATTCAAGAGCAACATAAAATATCACATCCCTGACTCCCCTTGATGAAGGCTAAGTGAGAGGAAGAATCAAGATATGGTTGTTGGGAGCCTAGAGAGAGTACATGGGGAGAGGGCATTTGCCTTGTACACCTCTCAGCCAGGTTTAATTCTGGCATGCCATATCGTCCCTGGAGCCCTTCCAGGAGTGATCTCTGAGCAGAGACAGAGCAATGCTGGATGTGCCCCCAAAATAACAACAACAAGATGTGTGGCCAGGGGTCCTCAAACTTTTTAAACAGGGGGCCAGTTCACCGTCCCTCAGACCATTGGAGGGTCTGACAATACTAAAAACAAAACTTATGAACGAATTCTTATGCACACTGCATATATCTTATTTTGCAATGAAGAAACAAAACAGATACAAATACAATATGTGGCCCACGGGCCATAGTTTGAGGACCACTAAGCAAGCACCTTGTCTCTCGGCCTCTGACCTCTGAGGGAATTCCAGGATCTTGAAGCAACTTAGGAAGATCCTGACAAGCTATAGAAAAAACGAAATGTTGTTTAAATGAATCTGGGGAAGAATGCAGACAATGTGCCATTCTCCGCTGTAAACCTACCACTCATTGTGTGTTCTGACACACAGTAGGAAAATACATAGTGGGAAAGCATTGTGAATGAATGAAAGATATGGCAGGTAGGTTCATGAAGTCATGAAGAACAGAAGTCCACCTGTCTTTCCATACTTTCTTTCACTCCGTTCTCCCTAGAGTCCCCCTTTCTAGAGCACTTTGCCTCCAGTCCCCTTTAGCGCCCCCCTCCAGACTCACAGTAAAAAGTACCTCATGCATTTAGCACAGCAAATCAGAAAACCTAAAATTCACCACAGGTAGCTGAGCAGAGGTACGTGTTAACTTTAGTTCCTCTCCTTAGGCTTTAGGAGCTGCAAGACTGTCGCCATGAATAAGTTGGCGTCGTCCTTGCTTTCTGCACTTCCTGGCTGCTAGAGCTGGGTAATGCCAGGCCTGAGGGATCCGAAGCTGACAGCAGCTCCCTTACCAGCTGAGATGGAACCCTGGCACCAAAGATCAGCTGAGTTCCATCATCCCCTAGGTCAGCCAGACTTATGATTTCTAGAGGCCAGCATTTTGTACCAAATGCCAAGATGCCAGCCTATGCTAGGGAGCTCAAACTGACCCAGTGACTGGATTTTTTAGTGGAAGGGCTAGGGGTGTCATATATTTCTGAATCAATGTCATCTTTCTCATTGGAGAGTCTAGTGGATGGACAAACTCTCCAGGTCCTTTCTCCTGAGTCTGGAGGAGTGCCAAGTCATCTTTCTGCAATGTCTCTGATTTGTTTTCTGATATATTGATCTCCTTAGTCTGTTTTCTCCCACCAATGCCAGATCCAGAGAACAGGGCCTGTCTCTGAATGTTATTGATTTCTTTGCCCAGTACTGAGAACTATGCCGGACATAAAGCAGGCTTTCGTAATTTGTGAGTGAGTGAATAAAGAAACAAATATACTCATTTGTAATATTTATCACCTATGTTTCTAGCATTAAATGATAATCATTATAAGCTAATGATTATTATAAATGATTTTAAAGGACAGCAATGGTTTCCATGTTATCTCCTGGAATAAAACATCAACTGTTTTTATTAATTAAATATTCATTAATTTTCTCATTCAGCTATTCAATCCCCTTGTTTTTGGTCTCTAGGACAGATAAGAATTAAATCATCGCATATTATATATCAGAGTGATAAAGCAGGAATATAAAGTTCTTTGAGTATCTCAAAATCAGGGAGGCCAGTGGAAAGCTACTTGGAAATCCTAGTTGCTTCTAGATCTACATTTTAATGGGAGGGGATGAATACTGTAGAAAGTGGGCATTGGTGGAGAAAATGGGAGAACTGTTGGAGGATCAAGACATGTGAGAAGGAAAGCAAAGGGCAGGGTGAGATGCAACCAGAAGCATCTAGGTGCTCTCAGTGAAGTGCTCTGGGCCATGGCAGGATAAGGATTAGGAGACATCACCTCCTCCAGGATATTCTTCCCAACTCCTCCAAGTTCTGCCACCATGGTACATGCCACAGCTTCCCCTTATCATTTTGCTGATAAAAATTAACTTAAATAATTATTTTTTTTATGAAACGCTTCACGAATTTGCATGTCAGCCTTGCACAGGGGCCATGCTAATCTTCTCTGTATTGTTCCAATTTTAGTATATGTGCTGCCGAAGCGAGCACAACTTAAATAATTCTTAATCTCTTATTTGGTCTATCAATTTGTGAATTCTTCCATTTGTCCTATGCTACCAGTGCCTAACATAGTGCAAAGGATATGTGAAATGCCCTCTTAGGGCTTGATAAATGGATGGATACATGGAAGGATGGACGGACAGATGGATGGATGGCTAGTTGTATATATGTATGTTTGAATGAATAATAGAGGAATGTATGTATGTTAGGGTTTGCTAAATGGATGGATAGATGGAAGGGTGGATGGGCAGGTGAATGGATGGCTGGTTGGATAGATATATGAATGGATGATGGATGGATGGATGGATGGATGGATGGATGGATGGATGGATGGATGGATAGATGGATGGATAGATGGATGGATAGATGTATAGACAAATGATGGCTGGCTAGCTGGCTTTCTGGTTAGGTGAGTGACTGAGTGGGTGGAGTGCCCACAGAACATTGAGTGCATTGGAAAGATGTTGGGATTTCTCTATACTCTGGAAGCCCCTGCAGCAAACAGGAAGGTATAAAAAAGGAGAAAAGAATCAGAAGGCTACGAAAAAGACAGGTCAAGTGGTGCTATATAGTCGTGCCTTGTAAAGTGAGTGTGGGAGGAAAATGTCACTCCTGAAATAAAAGAAAAATTAGTATCAAGGAGGATTCGTTTGCCAGATGCTAAAAGGGGGTTTCAGCAGGTAAAGCTGCAGAGCTTTACAAAGATAAACTAGAATGTCAGCTGAGCATTTAGCAGACTCTCGCATATTAGAAGCCAAACACTGATATCAGCACTTTGCAAGTACGTCATTGAAAGCCTTGCACAAAACACTGAATTATGACTTGTCCAAAAAAAAATAGGCAGTTACCTTTTCCCTACACTACCTCAAGGCAGGCCTGGCTCTGCTGTTGGTATCCTTGGGGAATCAATGTTTTAAAATTTTTTTTTTCCGGTTTTTGGTGTTTGGGTCACACTCGGTGGCACTCAGGGGTTACTCCTGGCTCTGTGCTCAGAAATCACTCCTAGCAGGCTCAGGGGACCATATGGGATGCCGGGATTCCAACCACCATCCGTCTTGAATAGGTTCATAAAGGCAAAGGCCCTACTACTGTGCTTTCTCTCCAGCCCCATAATTTTTCTTTTCCCAATAACAGACTCTGATAATATGCTTATGGAACTAAGTTATCTAAATGCAGTGGGAGAGGTGGGAACCTAGAAACAGTGGTGCAAGTGATGTGTGAAGTACAGGAAACAGTTATGTTACTAGTCTTTTAGGTAAATCATGATGCCTAAATTTTTTTTAAAGTTTTTTTTTCTAGTGCCAGAAATCAAATTCAAGCTTTCCAAAACACAAAGCATGAACTCTATCACTAACTTGCACTCCCACCAGAAAATGAGAATTCTTTTTTTTTGGGGGGGGGGAATAATTCTTCCCTGACTTGCAGATAAGAAAATTGAGGCTCAAAGAGGTGAAGTTGCTGGTGAGTGGCAGTGCCGGCTGGGCACATCTTCCCTGTGTCTCTCTGAAGATGGAGGTGGAAATGAGCTAATTCAGTCCCGTAGTAATTTCGGAGGGAAGAAAGAAGTGCATTTGAATCTATTCTTACATTCCCAATGTACAGGAAGGCAGTGGGGGCTGCACCAGAGATTACTCTTGTCCCTATGTTTTAGGATCACTCCTAGAAGTGCTCAAGAACCATGAGGCATGCCAGGGATTCAATCTAGGTTGTTCTTGCACAAAGAAAGTACCCTAATCCCTATACTATTTCTGTCTTGATCTCTGTTTTGAATTCAGTCATTAAAGCAACCCTTCCTAGGGGCCAAGAGCATAGTCCAAAGGGGTGGAGTGGAGATCTGATATGCGTAAGGCCTGAAGTCAATCTCCAGCACCTCACAACTTCACACACACCACTTTATACTTGGTAAAGTAGGGGTCTTTGTGATCCCTAAGCATTGCCGCAATGGCCGTAGCACTCCAAAGCTTAAAGATTACCTCATAGCCATACCCTACCCCCAAATATTGGGTTCATACCATACCATCAGGTGCATATTGCCAAAAATGCCACCCCTGGGTTTCAGGCACAGCTAAGGTGAGCCCCAAACAAAAATACTAGCTTTCTGAGATAGATGCTGTTTTGGCATGTCTTCTAGTCAAGGAACAGGGGAACAGAAAAAGAAGTTAACTCCTCCAGGATTCACAGTTAGTGAGGAGCAGATGCTGTGCTCCTGACCTGCCCCACTCTGCCTGGCATTCTTTAAGACCATAAAGATCAGGGACCAGAGAGATAGCACAGCAAGTAGGGTGTCTGCCTTGTATATGGCCAATTCAGGTTCGATTCTCGGCATCCCATATGGCTCCCCAGAGCCTGCCAGGAGTAATTTTTGAGCAAAGATCCAGTGTAACTCCTGAATGCTGCTGGGCATGACTCTCCCCCCCCCCCCCCGCCAAATAAGGCCATGAAAATCAGATTTTGGCCCTGTTACCCACACCCCCACTTGGGCTTTGTGTATAAAACACCATGTAGTACTGTTTTAGCCCCTAGCTTGTGTCTGAGCAAGTGTTGTCTCTAGCTTGCAAGATGCCAGACAGGTGTTGGGGAAACTTCCATTGCTCCCCTCATCTAGTCCTCCTTCAAGGACCACTTGGGGGTCTTACCAGGTCCCTTGAGAGCCCACAACAACTGCTTCCCAACTCTGAGGGCAAAGTTGCTATGTACTGTGTGACTATGTAACCTGGTCATAGGTTGTAGCCTTCCCCAATTCAGAGTTCATTTGGGCCCTTGGCGTTCTAGGGTGACCAATTTATGGTGATTCTGAGAATCTTAGTGTTGGGGGCTAGAGTGCAGTTGGTTCTGAGATGGAAGAAAGTCTAATCACCCCCTTGCCTCTGAGCCAGAACCTTTAGTCTAGCAAATTATTCCTAACGAAAGCTGACATACAATTTAACTTGGGTTACCCTTTGACCCTTGTGAGAATGTCAGAGTCCCTCTCTGGGATAATTTCTCACCAATTTGAAAAGCCCCAGTGTCCCTGCCAAATCCTCTATTTTCTCAATTAAATATCCCCTCTTCCTTTCATTGTTTTAGGTCAGGGTTTTTTGTTTTGTTTTGTTTTGTTTTGTTTTGTTTTGTTTTCGGCCACACCGTTTGATGCTCAGGGGTTACTCCTGGCTAAGCACTCAGAAATTGCCCCTGGCTTGGGGGGACCCTATGGGACACCGGGAGATTGAACCCCGGTCCTTCCTTGGCTAACGCTTGTAAGGCAGACACCTTATCTCTGGTGCCACCTCGCCGGCCCCAGGTTTTTTTTTTGTTTGTTTGTTTTGTTTTTTTGGTTTTTTAAGGCTCCTCTACTTGCCCCTCTTCTTCTCTTCCCGGTATGCTCTAATGGATTGTCAGGAATCCTGACTCAGGATTCCTTTAAAAATTTTAAGCTTGGAGCCAATATCCTAGCACTCAGGCAGCCAAAATTTCTACCTATTGTCTTCATTTGCCATCCTTCCCTCAACCCACTCTAAGCTTCCATTGGACCCACTACCCTAACCCCAAACTCCATTCATGTGGAACCTATAGGAAGCTACTATATTTACCAATAATTTTGTGTCTTCCCCAAGGATAGCTGATTGGCCAAGAAATTGGAGTTCCATTTAAACTGGTCCAATCAACTCATCTTATGAAGGGTTTGGATTTGAGTTTCTCCCTAGAGACTAAAGCTATAAGAGAGCAAACTCAGTGGTCATTGACAGCCCAATTGATCAGTATAGAGTAGGCCATGCTGTGGGAACAAATCAATCCTGAGATGCTTGTGGTTTAATGCAATAAAAATGTATTTCCTTCTCTTGCCAAGTTTGCTGAAGTGGGTACTTCTGGGCAGCTTTCCTTTACATGCTGATTCGGGGTAGGGCTAAGACCCAAGAATCTTTTAGCTTAACAATCTTTCTCTTTGGGGCCAGAGAGATAGCACAATGGTAGGGCATTTACCTTGAATGCAGCTGGTCCAAGACAGATTGTGGTTCAAATTCCAGTATCCCATATGGTCCCCGTGCCTGCCAAGAGTGATTTCTGAGCACAGGGCTAGGAGTAACCCCTGAGTGCTGCTAGGTGTGACCCCCACCCTCCCAAAAAAGAATCTTTCTCTTGGAGCCGGAGTGATAGCACAGCAGTAGGACGTTTGCCTTGCATGTGGCCAACCTGGGATGGACCTGGGTTTGACCCCCGGCATGCCATATGGTCCCCCAAATGTGCCAGAAGCGATTTCTGAGAACAGAGCCAGGAGTAATCCCTGAACACTGCCTGGTGGGCAAAACAAAAATAAAAACAAAATCTTTCTCTTATCAATAGAGAGATAGCACCATGGGCAAGGTGCTTGCCTTGCCTGAGGCTGGCCCAGATTAGGTCCCCTGAGACCACCAAGAGTGATCCCTGAGCATAGAGTCAGGAGTAAATCCTGAGCACTGCTGGATATAACTAAAAAAAATACCCCCCAAAAAATGCCCCCAAAAGGTCTCTCTTTTACAGAGATGTGACTCAAAGGGTTGAAGCAGACACCTTGCATCTTAGAGCCTTGGGTTTTATCCCTGATATCTTATGCCCCCCAACACTGCCAAGAATAGCCACTGAGCACCAATTGAGGACCCTCCCCTCAAATCTTTCTTCCCTAACTGCAGAGGAGATTGGGAAGTATTCATGTTCCTAGATTTTGGGTTAAAAAAAAAACACAAAAAAACAAAAAAACAAAGGTTGGGAGCAACTAGTCAAGCAGAGATGGCAAACATGCTGATCTGCATGAAGAGAACACTTGAACCCATGAGCTTCTCTGTGCTGAGCCTGTGCAACTAGAAAAGCCTGTGTCTTGGGGTCAGAGAGATGTCATGGAGGTAGGGAGTTTGCCTTGCATGCAGAAGAATGGTGGTTTGAATCCCGGCGTCCCCGATGGTCCCCCGAGCCTGCCAGGAGCGATTTCTGAGTGTAGAGCCAGGAGGAACCCCTGAGCACTGCTGGGTGTGACCCAAAATCCAAATAAATAAATAAATAAATAAAAAGAAAAGCCTGTGTCCACTAGCAGGAGATGTGAGATGAGTCCTGCTAATCAACCAGTCTCTGTGGCTTGGTTGTCAGTGAGTTTCCACAGCACCTCCTGCCCCCAAAGTGTGTTGAGCTAATTTGTTGAATTGCTTCTGGTCACTGACATCTAAAGGGGCCCTCTCAACCTTGTTAATGCATTCTTCACCTTATCATAATACTGTGAATGTAGACTAAATAACCACTTTCTTCTTAAAAATCCTTCTCCCTTGACCTGCTATAAATTCAGTTCACCCTTGGGACTCCCCGGTCTGCTTCAGAGGTCAGGCAGATTGTGCACATGGCAGCGCTGGTGGCTGCGGCATCCTGGTGCCACTCTTGGCCTCCTCGGTTGCAGCACAAATGGTGCCAGAGTTGGTCTAGAAACAGAACATGGCTGTATTCCACTGAATCCTAATTTTGCAGAGCAGCCAGCAGGCTGGGACTGGCAGACAGGATATACAGTAGTTTGCCAATCCCTGATCTAGTTGGTCTTTTTGGAGGTGAGTTTGAGATTTTCATTCTCCCTCTTAGACCTAATCTCATGAGCTTCAACCTGGATGTCAGGCCAGCAGGCAGAGTGTTTCAAATCCTGGTTGTACTGTCCAGTCCAGCAGCTCTCCCTCTCTGCTTTACCTCCTGTGCGTTCTCCAAGGAGCATCCAGGACTTTAATGGCTCAGCAGAAGAGCAGTACTGGACATGTGGTAGATTCTGGGCTTTCCCTCTTGGAAAGAAGCTAGGGAGAAGTTGGCATTGCAAAGGAGGGGAGAGTTGAAAAGAACACCCTCCTAATCACTCAGAGCCCAGCCTCTGCTCCCTGGGGGATGGTGTCCTCTCTTTCTGCTTCTCCAGGCTGGTTTCCTCCTGGGTATCAGGTTCCAGGGTGGATGTAGAGTCATTAGGAAGCTGTTTGTCCCCCACTCAAGCCTGTACTTGTATTTAATGGAATAGAGCCCCAACCCCTGCCCCACCCAGATCCACTCTTTCATTTTGTCCTCTAGCAATCTCTGAATTGAAGCCATAGAATCCCACTCTCATAGTTTCGGAGAAGCAAGTTCAGTAGCCCCCAGTTTACAGATGAGGTTACTGAAGCCAAGGGCGTGAGAATCTTTCCCAAGGCACAATGAACCTGAGGTCCATTTCTTCTTGTCCACACTCATCCTTTTAGAAAGGCCTTCTGCTACTACCCTCCCGCGCAGAAGATCCCCAGGGAGCCTCTTATCTCAGCCCAGCCTCAAGAGATGAATGGAGTGGGAGGAAATCGTTCACACCACTGACCGAGTCTCTCTGGGCCTCCCAGCTTGATACTAAAAGGAATAGAAGCACTACTAGGTTTTCTTGGGAAATCCCATTGTTTCTTGTTTTGTTTTTGTTTTTGTTTTGATCGGAATCATCCTCCGGGCCAGAGAGATAGTACAGCAGTTATGGTGTTTGTCATTCCCAGCAGTACAAGGACCATGCCCATGGGTATGGAGATGGAGTATGTGTGCATGCAGTCCTGGGGATCCAATCCAGGGCCTTGTACATGCTAGACCACATCCCCAGCTGCCCCAAGTCCTATTCCTATGGACGGTCTTCCAGAAACTGAGCTCCAGAGCCCAAAAGACTTCACATCAGTAATGAATACAAGTAAAATATATGAGTTGACTTGTAAGTCACTAAGGCAGGACGGTGACACTTTTCTGTAAGTTACTTTTTTATGTGCAGTTTGGGGATCACACTTGGCAGTGCTCTGGGCTTACTCCTGGTTCTGTGTTTAGGGATCACTCCTAGTAGGGCTCAGGGGAACCATATGGAATGCTGGGAAATGAACCTGCATTGGTCCATGCAAGGCAAGTGCCTTACCCACTGTACTATCACTCCAGCCTCTCTAGCTACATATTTTTTAAAGTCATTTTAAGGAGCCGGAGAGAGAGCATGGAGGTAAGGCATTTGCCTTTCATGCAGAAGGTCATTGGTTCGAATCCCAGCATCCCATATGGTCCTCCGAGTCTGCCAGGAGTGATTTCTGAGCATAGAGCCAGGAGTAACACCACTGAGCGCTGCCGGGTGTGACCCAAAAACCAAAAACCAAAAAAAAAAAAAAAAGTCACTTTAAGGATGGAAGGGATCTTTTTATACTGTTTAATTTCTGGTTGTCATAGAACAGAGTTGTAAATTTTTGGCTCACAATATATAGAACTCCCATCATGTAACTTTTGTTGGCTCTATCACATTTCTGAGGATAGCAAACAAAGTCTTCTTCTAAGAGGCAGCAAGGATACCAGCCTGTCCTTCCCTTTCTCTGCAGCTACATCTGTGGTGAAGCTCAGCCTTCCTTCTCCCCCTGCTCTTCTGGCTTCTCCTCTGGGAAGTCCAGCTAATCCTTCTAAGCTGGGTTAAATTGGATCTTCCCACAGCACTTGCTACTCGGCTCTAAGGTCTTGTTTACAAGGCTGCCTTCAAAGGCGCAACTGTCCCAGCAAGCATCCTGTTGTTTATCTATGCCCTGAGCAGGATCTGACAGATTATGTGTACTCACTAAATATTTGGTTCTGGTCTGTAAGGGAGGTCAACCTCACTAGATAAGGACCAGGACTGGGGGGAGGCAGAGAGATAATATTATTGACTCTAGGTTGAGTCTCCTGCATTTCATGGTCCCCCAAGCTCTGCCAGCACAGGGCTGGCAGGAGCCTCTGAGTACCACTGATGGGTGGCCCAAAAATCACAACATTAAAAAAACAAATACAGGCCAGAGAGATAGCATGAAGGCAGGATGTTTGCCTTGCTTGCAGAAGGACGATGGTTCAAATCCCAGCATCCCATATGGACCCCCAAGCCTGCTAGAAGCAATTTCTGAGCATAGAGCCAGGAATAACCCCTGAGCACTGCCAGGTGTGACCCAAAAACCAAAAAACCAAAACCAAAAACAAACAACCAAACAAAAAACCAAATATACTAAGTGAAAGTAGTATGAGGGACACCTAGATATTCACTCCATTTTTAGGGAAATGATTATTGGGATCTTCCTGGTTCAGGTTTACTGTCGTCTGTCCCCATCTACCACCTAATTTTGTGAAGAAATATAACTTAGCTCCCAAATCTCCTCTTCTGGATCAGAGATAATATAAGGGCTAAGACACTCGCATTGCACACAGCTGTTCTGATCCCCTGCACTGAAGATGGTTCCCTGCATCACTAGGAGTGACCTCTGAGCACAGAGCTGAGAATAAGTCCTGAGTATCACTGGATCTAGCCTCAGAAATTTAAATCCATCCTCTCCCTGTCAATCTCTTCCCCTGCCCCCCACATACACACAACCGTCTCTTCCTCAAGGTCAGTGCAAGACCACAGATACATCCTGTCAGCCCACGGAAGTGTTGGGAGGACACCAGGTCCTGGGTAAAGTCTCTAGTGTTAAGCCTGAGTCTCTCAGTGCCAGAGGGTCAGCGTTTGACTTTCATGGGTCTTGCTTGACATATGTGCCTTTGTGGACCCATTCACCTTTACAATTCAATTTTATGTTATAGATACAACCTTATTGGTATGAAGACAAATGAAGTACAGACTTGCCCCATTTTATTTTGTATTCTCTTTTATCATACTTATCTCTATTTTTATAAAAGCTAAAGTATTTTCAAGAGTTTCTAAAAGTACAGTGGCTTGGCATTAGTCTGGGCTCTCACAGAATCCAAAGGAGATTCATACCTAGGTATAAATATAGATATGGATTATTTTATTGTTTTGAGTCTCCAGAGCAGTGATCAGGAATCCTGGAGGTCCCTCCTGTTGATTCTCAATTGGTGGGTCCGATGAGGATTCACTGTTGTTTAGGCCCCAAAGTACCAAGGATAACTACCACCACCATCACCACCACCACTCCCGCCATGCTGGGGTGCTTATAGGGGTCCAATGTTTGGAGGACTACGTGGTGTTGGAGCTCAAATCTGGGTCAGTCTCATGCAGAGCACATGCTCAAACATCTGTATTATTTCTCTGGTTCAAGAGACTTGGTTATGGTTGACATGGTTCATGCAATATTTGAGACTCAGAAGCCCCATAGTCCACAGTAGGCAAACTAAAGACTCGGGTGAGCTGACAGTTTAAGTATAGACCAAGTTTCAGATTGAAAGCAGGAGAAACTCAAAGGCAGTGGGCCAACTATGTGAATTCTCCCTTCGTCTTCATTTTCTTTTGGTTATTCTCTCAATTCAACCTACCAGCTCGGCCTCCTGGTATAGTCACACTGACACATAAATCAAGGCATAATAGGAACTAAAGCATTTTGTCTACTGAATCTCCTGGAGAAGTTGTTGTCTTTTTCCTATCAGGCAATAAATCACATCAGTTTTTCCTCTGGACTTACTTCTCTGTGAGTGACACCCACAGGAGCCAGCTCTGCACACACAATAGTTGCCTGAGTGCTGTGTTAAGAATCTGAAGGCTGAAGGGCCAGAGAGATAGCATGGAGGTAGGGTGTTTGCCTTGTACGCAGAAGGATGGTGGTTCGAATCCGGCATCCCATATGATTTCCTGAGCCTGCTGGGGGCAATTTCTGAGTGTAGAGCCAGGAGTAACCCCTGAGCACTGCTGGGTGTGATCCAAACCCCTCCCTCAAAATAAAAAACTTAAAAAGAATCTGAAGGTTGAATTTGATGCCCACATGTCCTTCTCTCAACTGGGAGGAACAGAAAGGAAGGAAATCACTCATTTTATATTTATGCTCTGTCACTCACTCCCTGCCTCTTTTTTTTTTTTTTTTTTTTTTTGAGCAGTGCTCACGGGCTATATCTGGCTCTCTGCTCATTACATACTCCAGACTTTGTGCTCCTGGCAGTCTTGGGGGACCATCTGGAGTGCTGGGATTAGAAGTAGGGTTGTACCTGTAGCTTCAAGCTAAGCAAGTACCTTATCCTTATTTGTATAATCTTTTATTCCTTATTTGTACAATCTTTCCAGACTTTATCTTCAGTTCCTTCTACATATGTCTGGCCAATGTCCTCTCCAGAGTTCCCAGGAGATGAAGTTTGCTGAGCAAGTGGAGGAGGAGACAGAGGAGCTTGAACTTGGGCTCTTAGTTGTTTGTTAGACCTTGAACAGTCAACTGAGAAATTTCTTTTCATTTTAATTTTTTTCTCTTTAAAAGGTTTAATCTAGGGGCCAGAGGTAGCACAGTGGTAGTGCATATGCCTTGCATGCAGCTGATTCAGGATGATCTGTGGTTCGTATCCCAGCATTCCATATGGTCGGTCCCCTGAGCATCCAGGAGCGATTTCTGAGCACAGAGCCAGAAATAACCCCTGAGCACTGCTGGGTGTGGCCCAAAAACAAATAAACAAACAAACAAAAATTTTATCTAGGGGCCTGAGGTACAGGAGGCTAGGAGCTTGTCTTGCATGCAGTCAACTCTGATTCAATCCCAACACCACCACGGTACTTCAAGAATCACTAGGGTTCACTCATGAACACAAAAGTCAGGAATAGCACCTGAGCACTGCCAAATAAAATAATAATTATAATATTAAATATAATATGATATTATGCTACACTGTTGTTAGTCATATTTATTATTAAAGTATAATAATAAGGGCCAGAGTGATAGTACAGCGGTAGGGTGTTTGCTTGCACACAGTTGTTCCGGGAGGAGCCCAGATTCAATCCCTGGCATCCCATATGACCTTCAAGTCTGCCAGGAGTGATTTCTGAGTGCAGAGGCAGAGTAACCCCTGAACACCAAAAACCAAAAACCAAAAAAAAAAAAAAAAAGATAATAATAATAGTATTTAGGGAGCCGGAGCGATGGCACAGCATAGGGCATTTGCCTTGCACACGCTGACCCTGGACAGACCGCGGTTCGATCCTCCGGCATCCCATATGGTCCCCCAAGCCAGGAGAGATTTCTGACTGCATAGCCAGGAGGAACCCCTGAGCATCAGTGGGTGTGGCCCCAAAACAAAAACAAACAAACAACAAAGAATAGTACTTAGGAGCTGAAGAGCTCGAAGGTAGGAGGCCTGGGTTCACTCCCTGACACTACTAAAAGTGAGACTTCATCTATGGTCTTCTGAAAATTGCTAAAGTGACCCCCAAGTTTGGAGCCAGGAGTGATCCCTGTACACCACCATATGTGACAAAATTTTTTTCTAATTCATCTTGGGTTCTACCCCAATGAGATGAGTCACATACCTGGAGTACATGCTAATAGTTGTACCATATTTGCTCTTGCCCCAAGATGAGCCCCCTTCATCTGTGTCCAAGAGAGACTGGCAATGACATCACTAAGGTAGCCGGTGATCAGAAGGGACTGAGGATGAGAGTGAAACTGACGCTTCAGAACAGACTTAGATGAGACTGAGATGATATCTTCAACTTTATACTCCATCCAAGCCCTCAAGAAACCATCAGGTGAAGGTTGTATGACTATCACTCCATCATGAACAGCTTTATCTGTGAAAAAAGAACTGTAGTATGAACAACCTTGTAACCATGGTGTTTAAATAAGGGGGGGGGGAAGGAACTACAGGTGACAGAAAGGAACAGAAAAATATGAGACAAAATGGAAATGCCACTAATTTATTTTTGCCATGCTAGTAGATTAAACCTGAGCCTCACACATGTAAGATAAATGCTCTACTGCTAAGCTACATCCTCTGTAATGTTCCATTAGTTTTTTGATAGAGGAGGCCAGAGTGATAGCATGATGGTAGGGCATTTGCCTTGCATGCAGCTGCCCAGGATGAACCTGGGTTCGATTCCCGGTGTCCCATAGGGTCCCCTGAGCCAGGAGTGATTTCTGAGCGCATAGCCAGGAGGAACCCCTGAGTGTCACTGGGTGTTCCCAAACCCTCCCCCCTCCCAATTTTTTTTTTTTTTTGTGGTAGGGCCTATAGAAAACTGTGCTAGGAAAGGCAGCAAGCAGAATCCAGGATAAACCACAGGGCCTCTCATATGCCAATACTGTATTCTACTACCTGAGCTTCCTTCTTGGCACACTTCCCCCCGTGGCTTCATTATGCCTTCATTATGCTCCTCTACTGGGAGAAGAGTGGATCAGAGAGTGGGCCCGGCTCAGAGGCTCTTTCTTGAAGACTATCCACATCCCAGAAGTTAAGGTCAATATTCTCCCCCCTCTCTCTAACTTCTCCATCTGTTCACTTTGCCAATGGGAAAGAAGGGTCTTACTGAAGAGTCTTTTTGCCCAGTGTGCAGATTATCAGAGGGGTGAAATCCCATCAGGGCAGCAGCAGGACAAACTGGGATATCTGCTGAGTGCATCATTCATGAACTTCTATGATGCAGAAGTGGGATTCCTCACCCTAGCAGGGCAGACAGATTTGTAGCTAAGGGTCTTACTCTAGCCTCCTATGCCAATCTGTCTATCCTTTATCCTCCTGAAAATTCAAGCACCGAGCACAGTTCATGAACTTCAGGCTCATTCCAGGTAACTTTACATCCACATCAAGGTGTAATTATTCCCTAATTACCCCGATAATAAATCAGGACCGAAAGGTTCTTGGGGGAACAATGTGCTCTGATGCCCTCTGCTGGGGAGGTAGTGCTGTCCCTGGGGGGC